>NC_141540.1:94352500-94562500 GCF_021556685.1 Rattus norvegicus
CTTTCCTGGTTCTCAATTTTCTCACCTACACCATGCCATGATTTTGGGGGGCAGGGGTGGATTACCAGGTGCCACTTTTTAGCCCAAGTTGATCCTAAATTTCTGATCCTCCTGCTTCCACTTCCTGAGTGCTGAGATGACCCCCAGAATTGAACTATGCCAGGCTGTCTCCGTAATCTTATTGTTCATCTCTCCGAAGGAGCATATGTCTGACCCCAGTTATTCAGAGAGGAACACCAGGTGTGTCCCCGCTACCCTCACCACCAGAGCACACTTCTAAATTACAGACAGACACGATCAGGATGCAGACTTGACAGCCCCAGTCACCAGCTCACTGGTCACTAGGGGAAAGGAACAAATCCAGAGAGACGATATTCTCACACTGTTCCTAAGATCAGCTCTTCCCTTCTTGAACTCACAGGTAATGACCGCTTCACTCGTCTTTCCTGAAATCTATCGTTTATTTTGGCATCTAATCCCTTTTCCCCCTACATTATCCTTACTTGAGTTTCTCCTTAGACAGGGCAACACATAAAAATAAATTCATCAAAATACTACTGGAATCTATTACCTATACTAAACCCTGAAGTGAGGTAGTTAAATTTTATCATAACATAACTACAACTCATTTTTTAAAAAATGTACTGTAACTCTACAATCCAAATACAAAAAGAAATTACACATTTCTACTCCTTGAATCAATAAAAGACCACTCTCTACATTTAAAGGGTTGCCACATTACACCACTCTTAAAAATGTAGTCATCGTAAAACACGCTGTTTAAAGGTAGCTTTTTAATGTGATGTGAATTTTAAAGGAGCCTGTAGCATATACGAAACGGTGCTTTCACAAACACATAAAAATTACTCTCTGCCTCTCAGCAAAGCAAAAGCATTTTAGTGTCAGCTCCCTCTCTGATTAGATTTTCAGATTTCTTCAGATACACAGGGCTAGCCATAATTTTGGAAAATAGCCTTCACAACCTGTGGAAGAACATAAAACATAATTCATACTTAATCAAGTATCATATGATCGTCGCCAAATCTGAGTCAATTTTTAAGACCAACTAAGAACTCAAGGAATTGCACTACAGTGCCCGGGTCCGGGCTAGACACCCTGAGAACTGCAGGCAATACACCATGCCCAGTCTGGGTCCTCCTGAGCCACAGCAGATTTTAAATTCAGGAAATAGAGGCCGACAGGAGAAGTAACAGTACACCTTCCTTGCTTTTTAATTGAATGAAAAATCTCCACATGAATTCATTAGAAGCCTGGTAGCTTTATTAAGTGTGATGTTACTATGTGCTTTGCAGCAACACTTCAAGTACCAGCTAGCAGAACTTAGATGGAAAAAAAAAAAAAGAAAAGAAAAAAAAAGAAAGCCAAATTTTTTATTCAACCAAACCTGGGGAGGAGGGCGTGGAAGAAACTGTAATTAAACGGGGAAGAAATCTCAGAAAGAAATAAACTCCATGTTCTCTCTCATATGTAGAATGTAGCCAATAAAATGTGTGCACATGTAAACAGATGTACATACGGGTACAGTATGGGAAGAGACCAAGGAAGGCTGAACATAGGATGAGAAGTGCCTGGCTGTGGTAACGGGGGACACTGGTTACGACAAAGGATATAGAGCCGCTATTCTTTCTAGTTCTAATTCTGTCGTGGACTCCGTAGTGTGTGTAATACTGAAAGGGTTAGGTTTACTGCAGAGCCCCATGGCTTCTGTTTTGAATACCATTTGTAACTGACTGTATACAAGCTCATAAGTTGCATAGACTCTGGGTCTCGTTAATTTTGGAATGTGATGTTTTTATCTGTTTGTGAAATTTTCCTAATAGTTTTTTAAAAAGGTGGGAGCCCCTGGTAGCTAGAGACTGTTACAGTTAAATGATCAAGGGAACATAATGGTTTTTCATTTAGTCCTCATAAACATCTTAGGCTACTGTGCACCACACCTTCCTAATTCATTTGAATTTGGTTTCATACCAATGCAACAGGTTTGATATGGTTTTTGTTTTTTTAAAGGAGAAAGTACCTTTCAAAAAAAATACTGAAAGAAATTTCTCATTTGAAAACAAAAAGGGAAACCAGGTAAATGAATGAAAAAAAAAAAAAACTGAAGTTGGAGGAGAGACTGGAAAGCCTATTTTATCAATCACAGAGAGTGAAATTTAACAGACCTCCTATTCTGAACCTATGGTCAAGAGTGGTTCAATAAAAACAACTTACATTAGTTGATAGGACTAGGGTTGAGGAAATGGCTAGGTGCTCGCCATGCAAGGCTGAGGACTTGAGTTCCTATCTCCAGTCCACAAATAAAGACAGACACAGTATTATGTGTCTGTAGTACCAGTACTCCTAGATGAGATGGAAATTCCAGAGCAAGCTAGCAGTGTGTACACAGCAGCAAGCAGCAAAGAGAACTGCTTCGAACAAGGTAGACAGACCTGAGATTGTCACCCTTCACAATGGCCCTCCCCAAAACTATAGTGGGAAAATCCCCAGTCATGTTCCCAAGGAAGCTTTCTCCCACCCACTTTTAAAAACCACGGAAACATCTCCTTAGTCTTATTCTCACTGGGCTTTCAAAACACTGGCTAATCTTTTCAGAAACCTGGAACTTCACCCCTACAGACTCTGACCCATCCTATGCCTAGAGCCAAGATCCCCTGACAGAAGCTGCAAGGAGATCCTACTACACAATCTTATCATGGGGCTACAGTACTGCCTGTGATGATGCTTTTCTTCAAAGAAGCTGATATCTCCCGACATGTAAATTTGCATAATATTTGCATAACATTTGCATAACATGGAGGGCAGGGTGCATGTCACTGCTAACATCTATGTATGCATATGGTAGGCACAAGACTATTTTATGTACTAAGATGAACAAATTAAAGATAGAAGCATTACTGGACCCAGAACTCCTTCCCTCGGCATCTACGCAACTTACTGAAAGACGAGAAACAAATAGCTCAGTAAATGGAAAGGCAAAGCTACAGCAGTCATGAAATGTTCTAAGAAAATACGGACTAGGAGTTCAGGAAGTGACTGTAAACGTGAGAAAGAGCAGGGTGGTGCTTTCCAGAAAGTTGCTGGAAAAGGGAGGAGGGGGGTGTGGCTCTTTCTTGTGGATGGGATGAAGCTGAGGAAGCAGTGACAGTTGGACCAGCAGTCACACAGCATGTGATCCTTTTTTACAACAATCCCACTGATGATTTCATGAGCTCTCAGGGTGTTGGAATGTACACAGGATGTAGGGTGGCATCCATTCTACCCTTCTGTCCTTCAGGTCTCATCTCTCTAAGAATGTGGGTGTCATGTACCTCACATACCTGCCCTGCCGGGGACGAGCCCCCACCCCGGCCTGCCTGTACCTTGAGCATGTAAGCAGGGTACCAAGGTGAGCTTGGCTGACGAGTTTTCAAAAGGACAGCTTATTCTTAAGGGCGCCCAAACATTTCTATATCTCCCATATGATTAAGCAAGTTAGAGAAATGCAGTGTTTTTCCACTTTATTAAAGATGAGTACACACAAATGATGCCTCGGGTCAACAATAACCACAGTGTGGCTTATCAAATATTTACCGAAGCTCTACTGCGTGACAGGTAAGGTACTGCGGGCACTCAGAGGGTTAGGTACAGTTAAGCACTGGGCCAGCTATTCACAACCTACTAGGCTTCTTTGCTTCTGAGTGTTATGTGTCATAACTCCCGGGCCTCCGTCCTTGTATTTGTCTTGTCAGCCGTCCCATCTTCCCTACTCTTGTCTTTAAATGAACTGCTACAGATCTACTAGAGCTGGGAAATCAGATTTCCAAAATGGTTAGAACATTCTCTCTAAACAGGATGAAATCAATTCTGGGTGAAAAGCCCAAGTGATACTCCACCCATCAATCAAACATTCGACAAGAGGTGAGAGCGTGGTTGCCTTGCTGGCAGGAGGACTACTCAAAGGCACAGAAGCACTCTGTATGATTGAGAGCACAGGCCTAGAAGTCAGAACACCTCCATCCTCATAGTCTGCATGCTCTTCGGTAGGTCAATGGGAAGACTCTCTGCCTCTCTTTCTTCATTTACAAAGTGAAGAACAAATGGTAGGTTCCGACTAAGGGCGCCAAAAGATTAAGAAGTTGCAACAACCCAATTACCAGCACACAGAACAAGCTCCAGAAGAATTAGTGGCTGTTGCCATCCTCTGGGTTCATACTCAAAAGTGCCAACAGGATATGGCTTCAAAAGTACCTGCCACAGCTAAACTTCCTCTAACCACAGTCCCCTGTTCCAGGAAACGACTTCAAGCTGTTCTTTGCAAAAGGATGTTCACCTGTTAAGAGTGACAATGTGACAGAGCAATCCCTCCTCCATTGATCAGGTCTCCAGCACACCCAATTCATGGCCTACTGTGAAAGGCTCCTCCCTGCAAGAGCAATGATCAATCTCTGCAAAAGTCAACCGGACTTGGTTCCCCAGCAGCACCGGACAACAGCACGCAAGACTGACTCACTGTTAAGGGCTGGCAGACACGGAGACACAGAAGAGCTGGCCAGAACAGAAACAAAGTACCCTGTCCAGGTATCGCATCACATGCTGCGAACTTAGTGCAACTCTTTTAGTTCAGTGTCTGTCCCATGTCCCCTTGGAGTGAATCCTGTGACTAAACATGGCCTGAGAGATGGTGTGCTTGTGACTGTAACTTAGGAACCCACTGAAGCAGCTCACGGAAATTGCTACGTGGCTCAGTCCTAGTCAGACAGGGTGGCTCTCCACAAGCAGTCCTCAGCTGCTATTGGTAAATGCAGAAGAGAGAGCCTGCATCCTTGATGCAAGGAACATAGAGAACATGGGAGCAAGGAAATGTTGGGATACCCCAGGGGCTGCCCTCTACCCCGGCCACCTACCACCTCCAGCCTGCAAGCTCCATACATGTCTTTCTACATTCCACTGAGCAGTGATTAAACACCGGAGCACTTAAGCCCACGGTTACCTGGGAATTCAGTTTCAGGGAAGAGATGAGCAGAACGTTTTCAGGGGCACAGTTAAAAGGCTGAGTTATGAAACCAACTGAGCCACTCCATAGTTGACTAGACCATGACAGGAAGATGGTTTTAATAACACGGCCACCCTAGAGGGCATATTATCATTTACAAGGTACATTCACATACACTCCACCTCTTTTGATCCTCTTAATGACCCTGTGAGGCTGGTAACCTGATCTCCATTGCCAGCTACAAAAACTGAGTCTGAAAGGTTAAAAAAAATTAGTCAGAGAATCCTTGCCAGCTACCCCTTCCTTCAGAATCCCAGACTGCTTCCTAAGGCTCCACACAAGACAAAAAGGTACAACAGAAAACTCAAATATGCATTGCTTCAGATCTCTCAGTGTTACCCAAAAATTAAAAAGGCTTGAAAAGAAGGACATTAACTGTTGATTCTGTTTTGTGCCTGGTTTTAAAGATACTTAAAAACAATACGCTAGGTGTAAGAATTCCTTATTTGGCGGTCCAGAGGTAAAGAACCTGTCAAACTCACCTCCCCTGGATCAGAGAGTCTGCAATCAAAGGGAAAACAGAAGCAAAGGCCTGACTGATACAAGATGCTAGAAAAAGGGCCATCTCCCCCAAGTTGGGTCAATTAGACCCTGAGATTCCCCAGAAAGCAAGCATTGTGTTAGGAGAGCAAAGTCTATTGCTGCCAGCACAGTTAAGAGACCGGAGAGGTTTTGGCTGGAGCCAAAACAAAACTTCAAAGGGAACAGAGCCAGGAGCTTCAAAGACCCCCTGCAGGACCAATTACCACCTACACTGTTTATCTAAGCTGTCATTTAATGACAGCTACTTCCCTAACTGGGTGCTCAGTCTCACCTTAAAAACACCTACCACTCCAGTGGGGTGAGGGGTGGGGGAAGGGCACGCAAGTCCTCTGTTGTTTTTCAAAAGAGAGACCCCAGTCAAGAACCAGGCTCTCTGGTGAAATCCACCCTCCAAAAGTAAATATAATATATATGGTTAAACTATGACACAGCTATGAATTTTCTTTTTTTTTTAAAGTGTTTAAAAGTCCCACTTCATTTTGGCAGGACAGTAAAATATTCTTAAATAACGTTAAGGGGGTAAGCACACAAGCACACTTAGATCCGACTTCAACTTCCAGAGAAACAGAGTAGCCAGCAGCAGGCCAGGAGCTGTGCTTACCAATGCTTTAGCCCTAACTTCAACACGTGGGCAGCTTGGACAAACAATGAAGTTAAGATTTATTACCAGTGACTAAATAATTCACATAGCTGGACAAAGTGTTGGGATAGCAGAGATAAAACAATACAAACATAATGGTTGGGCAGCTAAATCAAACTTGGGCATGGCCTTGCTCTCATAACGGGATGAGAAATGAAATGGAACACCACTTTGCTGTATCCTGTATCTTCTCCATTTCCCCCCAGGAGCTGGTCTCCAGCTATTATGACAGGTGTGATCGCATGTACACGTGTGTGTCTGGCAGTAGCGTGTACTAGTGCATATGGTGGACAGAGATCAAGCGTGTATGATATACATGGAGGGCAGAGACACCTACATCTGGTGTCTTCTTCAATCACTTCCCCTTATTTTCTGAACCGGAAGCTCACCAATTACACTAGACTGGGTGACCAGCAAGCTCCAAGAATCCTCCTGTCTCTGACTCCCTAGTGCTGAAATTATAAGCATGCTACCATAGCTGGCTTTTCACATGGGTGCTGGTAGTCCAGATTCAAGTCCTTGTGCTTGCTAAGCTGTCTCCACAGCCCTACCTGCGTAAAATAAAGATTTCACTTGAATGATGTGTGCCTGGGACTACTAGGCATAAGCTTGCCCACCAAGTTCCCCAGCTCTGGACTGCACCCTAGCCAGCAGCAAAATCTCCCAGTGAGCCTTTCTACACTGCTGGCTCATACATCCACCTGGTGTACCTGTCCCTCTAGTACTCATCCCAGGAGTGCAATCACAGGAAGCAGGGGATGCTTCACTGCGGGCAAACATCACTTTGAAGAGACGAGGAGATCCTGAAAAGCTGAATGCATGCAGGTCAGATTGAAATGCTCACAAATCATCCCTTCGAGTAGTTCAGAGTTTAAATGTCAGAATTGAGGTCCTATTAGCACATGTGCAAGCTAAAGTCTTTCCCTAGGAAATGTGCAAAGCAGTGACAGAGACATCCAATATACACACACCCGACTCACTTGCTAACTAACAGGCAAATTTCTTATTCTCCAGGAGACTAACATTTTGAAGAACAGAATATGCAGGCTCTGGGACGTAAAGCCCCTGGTCACAGAATCATTCGTTCACTACACGTAATACTGAATTCACTTATTGGAAGGCTTTAATGAGATAAGAAAGGAAAAGTTAAGTAAAAAGCATTCTTCCAGTTTGGAAAGGAGGCTAAGTTCAAAGCTGACCAAGGTTGAAGAGACCATAAGTGAAAACAATTAATTATTACATTTGATCGAAGAGGGGTTCCCACATTTATGTCTGAAGAATGTGGAACGCAATGACCGCTTCATGTGACCTCATTGGACTGGGTGTCAGAAAGCAGTAGCAGGCCACAGTGAGAAGACTGGGAGCCAGAAAACCTGGGCTACAGCCCAAGTTCTGCCACTTCCGAACTAGGAGGCCTTGGACAAGTAACCTCAGAACCTCTGGCTTCAGCTTACACTGCTACGAAGCACTAACAAGACACACTGCAAGGTACCCGTGAGAAACGCAGCTGGGCTCTACCCACCAAACCTTCGGTAGGACACTGACACAAAGTCAGAGTCAGCTTTCTAGAATCCTCTTCTGTGACAGTAGATCTTCCAGGATATGAAGCAAACCACAACCACCCTGGGGTATGGTGTCTCCTTTTATCCATTCTGTGCCCGCCAACTGGTATCAAGAGAACCAAAGGTTCAAAGGGATCTGCCCAAATCTTAGCAGCTTGTCATGAATGAAGCGTAGTAAAACCCTTTAGACGCACATCTCGGGTAACAGACACCTTTCCACATTTCCTACTCTGGACTCAATCAAACCACAACTCTCCCTGCAAAATGTCAGTAACGTCCCCCAACCTCAATTTCTTGTGAGTCAAGGCTTTCAGGTGTTCTCTTCAGAAGGCATGTTCGGGAAGATGAGGAACTTGGAGAAGGGGATATAACTTCAATAACTTCACTGTCCGAAGACACATTTGTCAACTTCATAGCTCGCCACAGGACTATTATTTTTATTTCTAATCTGTGGGTTATTTTAGAAACACTTTGTGCCATCACACAACTGTGAGGAGAAAGGTGCTAACATTTTACATCTGGAGACTGTGCCTCACAGTTCCTGCTTTTCTCCTTTCAGAAGAGGAAAACATTCAGGAAGAGTTAGGCCCGGGGTCAGGAACTTGCTCCCTGTGTCTATGAACCCAGCTGAGGACAATGGAGGACAGAGAGAAAAAGCCCTTTTGTACAATGGCTGGTCTTAAGCACAGTTTCCTTCCTCTGCAATTGCATCTGAATCCAAGTTGTTTGGCCAATTCCACATGCACCTTAAATGTTTAAGGTCAAATAGAAATGCTCAACAAAATTTAAAAAGAATAAATAAATAAGAATGAGTTACACTAAGCGGTTTTGGGGACACACCTATTATTTTATCAACAATAAAGGGGAACCATGACCCTCACGTAAGGCTCTAAGCCTGTCCCTTTAAAGAGCTGCATCAGCTCTTTAAGCTAGTTGACACTTTTTTTCTCTTTCTCCTGCCAGCCACCTTTGGTAAGTTTTCATCAAGTTGTAGAAATACCAGCAGCACCAATCGGGATGTCCTGGAGGCTGAGTGCTTCCAAAGTGTTTGCAATTAGAAATGAAAGCAGTGCTGGGTAATGAAAATTTCCAAAGGCCACTACTAAAACACATCAGAGTGCCAACCGCTCCCCAAATAAAAGCTGCCATCCTTCACTTTCTATTCCTATAAGCTAAATGATCACCCATCCTTAAACAGTGCATGGCTAGAGCTGATGAGGTGACTCATTAGGGAAGGCCACTGGCCTCCAAGCCTGAGGATGTGCATTTGATTCCCAAACCCCACTTGGTGAAAGAGGAGGACTGACTCCAAGGTGTCCGCTGAACTCCATGCATGCGCACACACATGCACACAAACACTAAAGAAATGTTTTGTTTTTTAAAACACCAGTAGGGTACAGCTCTGGTGAACAGAACAGGGTCTGACAAGCTTCATGGTGTTTTGACTGTTCTCAGAAAAGATGCTCTGAAAGGAAAGGGTCAGAGGTATAGGCCACCTCTCATTATCTTCTCTTCCTTCTGTGTGCGATAGCCAAACTTGAAGTTCCCTGATAATGACCTTCAAAGGGATCTAACCGGGGATGTCCCCGCAAAAACGTAGTCATCATGTAAGGATGCCTGAGAAGCCAAAAGCATTAAAATGCAGAGAATTTCTCTAAGGTCTCACTCAAGATCGCCAATCCCAGCAACGACTCGGTTCAGCTGGTGCCAGCTACACCTGGTTTGATGTGTAACTGAGAATCAGATGTGGAGCGCACCTTTAATCCCAGTACTCGGAGGCAGTGGATCCCTGAGTTCAAGGGCAGCCTGTTCTACAGAGCTAGTTCCAGGACAGTAAGAAATGAAATAAAGTGAAAATTAAAAAGATGTGTAACTGATAAAAATTGCGTGCATTATGAAAAAAGTGAGTGTTTAAGGTAATTAGAAGGCTGGATCAAAGTTTACAGAAACTTTTTCTTCATCACAAAAATAATTCCCATTTTCTCCACACAGCTGTTCTGCCCTGGTGAGATCGATGTGTTTTTCACAAAATCATAAGTGGGGCAGGAATCCCCAACCACTTCCCTGGAAACCTACAACATTACACACCACCATGACGTGCTGGAGTTGACGTATCTGCTTACGTTCTTCTAGTAGCCTAACTTGAACAAGGTGCTATAAATTTCCAATCTAATTATCAGATCCGGTGTCCCAAGCAAACCTGTATGAGGCTGCTCGTCGAAGCAAATTAAGTTGAAACCTTTTCATAGGTACTTGCTAATGCAGAAGAGAAGTAGATGAAAATTGATCTCGTCTTTACAAGCCATTACCAAATGAATGTCTAGAGTACCCAGGAAACTGCTTAAACCCTGGGTAGAAATCAACTCAGAGATGACTCCCAGGATGGAAGGAACAGTGCCACAGATCCGACTTCAGGATCAACTCATCTCCAAGGGTTCTGCTGTGGTCAGCCTCAGGGCGGCTGAGGAGTTCTGCGCTGCCCCAGCACTCTTACCTCAGAGTGCAGCATCGGGTGTCTTCTAAAGTACATTAGTACCCACACTGCTTCCAGATTCCTGCATTCTTATTTCATCCCTGTGTATTCCAAAGTCAAAAGCAAACACTCAGCCATATTTGCAAGTAACAATTCTGACAACCCAAGACAAGGAAGGAGTTCCAGTCTGCTGAGTGAGTGATGTGCACCACTAACACAGCCCAGTAAGCAATACTGGGACTAGAAGGATTGTAAAAGGAAACATTAAACCGAGGAAATTACTGCTAAAGAGAAAAAGTAAACTTGTTCTCTTTCTGAATGCCACACTTCCAAACAGAGATGATCCTGAGGCCCTGACCCAGGTGGTCTTTAAACTTAAATCAAGAAGAGTTGGAAGGTGTCAGATTTCTTGGCCCAAGCACTGAAAGGTGAAAAATTAATTACATTCAATTAGCAAAACAAAGTTGAGTGGAAGCCAATCGGCCACACCTTTCTCCATCCCTGCTCTCTAGAAAGCGAAAGTAAACTTTCCACAGAAAATGTACAGAATTGTTATTTACTGTTGTGGGAGAAGGTCGAACACAGGGAACATCTGCTCTTTCAGAATGAAGAACACCACGATCTTTCTTTAAAGCTTGGAGAGATTGCTTTAGAAGCCATCAAAAGATCAGCCTCATCGCACCAGCCAAAGAAATTCCTAGAAGGCACTGCTTTCTCACAAGCACCCCTCAGACTTTGTCAAAGTATATTGTCCTTTCAACAAAGCAGTTTATTCTGACCACAGTTGCAGAGTATTTTTACTCCATCACAACAACACTCAATATTCACACAGAACTTCCGTATGTAAGAGGAAACTATGGATTCACAATTGATCCTGGCCTCAGGCTTTTCCTACAATTGAAATGGAAAATGTCCTAGGGATTCAGACTCAGAATCCCCACGCTTGATATTTCCTCTCCCTCCCTCATCCTCTACGATGGAGTCTCAGAAGATGATCACTCTCACCAAGACCAGAAGAGTCTGAAGGAATCCATGGGCAATAATCAAACCTTTCATTTCGGGGGCCCAGTTCCCACCCTACCCCTTCCTGATCCAATCCCGTTTGAGGGGACCAGCATGTCCCCTGGTCTGCACTTCATGAATCAATTGCACAATCTACCAACCTCTGCCAGTTCCTCTTGTACTCAGCTGAGAGGTTTCCCCTTCTTTCCCTGGGTAGCACAAGGCTGCTCTGGTTTTTAACTGGCGTAAAGTGGAAATGCACCACAGGAGCTCACTAACTCTTTCCCAGCCAAACATAAGTGAGTCTGGGGCACTGACCTCAGCTATCAGGAAACTGACCGGCCAGCCTCGGTTTAAAGCAGATTTGTGAACTCTAACTTTGACCTGGAATCCTGTATGTCAGCTACTGTTGAAGACAAGGAAAAGGAAGACTGAAAGGGGCTACAAAGTAACCAACTCAGTTACTTAGCAACTAAACAAAACTCTCCCCTCCACCGAGGCTAAGGAGGCATCTCAAGCCCATTCAAAGAGTAACAGTCCACATTTATATGCAAATAGATAAAGACAAAGAAGAAAAGGAAATCTAAATTAGTAAGGGTAGTTCACTGCAGTGGGCCTGAGGCCCAGATTTTAAAGTTTCTCCAAGAAAGAGAGGGCTTATAGGAATGAATGAATGAATGAATGAATGACCCTAACCAACTTACACTCTACCCTTAATAAACATCAACTCTTAGAGGAAGTAAGAGACAGTCACAAGTTGGGGAGATAAAAATTAAAATATTCCAGCTATCAAGAATCTAAAGCTTAGGGAGAAAGGTGCAAATTTAAGCCTAGCAAACTGCCCAGAGAACAGGTACCCATGTTCTTGAGGGAAACAAGCAAAGCATAAGGGTAAGTGTCTGTGGACTTGGGTAGAGCTGTGTATCTCCGGGTCTCCAGACCCGGTCACAAATACTCTCTAGTACCCTTCAGTGAAACGCGTTTCCAAACTTGGATCAGAGCCCCAGATTGTGCGGAAGACACATGAGTCCTAAAGGGTTTTCAAAGTCTCAGGGAGATAACCTTTACCAACTTGATTGGAGAGAGTACTCGGTCGAGTTTACCTGAGAAGCTCAAGTTCGGCCCCCCCACACTTGAACCCGGCCGCCTGGTCCCAGGAAGCAACAGAACTGAGGGCTTCTGTCTCCACCCCGCACGCCCCCCCTCCCCAACCTCCCACCTGGACTCAGGTATCCAGGGCCCAGGGCTGAGCCTCGAAGGGAGGCAGCCCTTACTCACTTCTCATACTCGGTGTTGTCTCTGTCACAGCGAGAATCCTTGTGCTTTTGCCAGTCTTTGCCATGCTTGCAGGTGGTGAGGAGCAAGACGTCCTCCCCGTTATGGACGTGATATAAGGCATTCCTGGTGTCTGACCCTATCCCTGTCAGGTACCTCTTCCCCTTGAATACCAGCATGTACTTCCTGAGGGGAGGGATGGTGTTAAATTTCAAAAACCCCCTCTCCCCTCCTGTCCTGGGATGATCCTTAGAAAAGAGGGGAATAGAAACATCAAAGTTTGGTCGGAAGTTTTCAGTACTGATGCTGGCTTTGGCCAGCATCGCCTGGCCGATGTCAAACCCCACGTCCTCGGTGTAGTCAGGCCAAGTGCCAGAATATAAATTAAAAATTAAATGATTCCTACCATTGTTCCACAAGTGGAGACTCTGCACTTTGGATCTCAAATTGTGCACATACTGAGGTGATAACTGGTCTCTGTCTAAAGTATCCAGACTCAGGACAAAGAGGCACGCCTGGCTGGGGTCCGAGGTGTAGAACCTGGAGCCCTCGATGGCCGCTAGAATGTTTTGGTAACTTTCGGCAATTTTCTCCCCTTTCTGCTGCGGGTAGACGTAGACTTTGAAGCCGTTTTTCTTGCAAAGGGTGAAATCGAAGCAGGACTCCATGCGGCACTTCTTGCCTTTGTAGATGCTCGAGTTGGCGTCCCGCTTCTGCCGGGGGGAAATGTGCACGCTGGAATCCTCGTTTTCCAATTGATCCCAAGGAAAGAAGGGGCGCAGAGCGTCCGGGAAGCGGGGCCAGAAATGATCCGGACTGGGTTGGTGCAAGCCATTCCGACCACTGTGCTCTTCTCTCCGGCTGTGGCTCCTCGATGCCCTAAACTGCACGCCTCCAAAATAAAACAAAAGGGCGAGACAAGAGCCAGCTGAGAGCAGGATGAAATAGCGTTTTTTGGCCTGCATGTGTCCTGCCTGGGTCAAGAGGATTGTAAATAAACACAAGAATCACCCAAGTTTCCCAATCAACACTTTCAGCTCCAGTCCGCCATCTTCCCGCCTGTAAAGACTTCAAACTCTCCGCTCCCACCTTCTCTGGATGCCTTTCCCCAAGCCGTGGACTGATCCAGCGCATGTGGGCGATTTCTTTAACTTTCTCCCCTTCGGTCTTTCATCTTTGGGCTGCACAATGCACGGGAGAGAGCCGGGCAGAAGATCTCGCACCCAGGGCGGGCGAACAGCGGACTGTAATTTTCTTGCATGCAACAAGACCGAGGAAAAGAAAGAGAGCAGGGAAGAAAAAGCTCCCGATACCCAATCAATGGCAAGACGAAGTGACTGCCTCTCCGCTCGGATTCCTCTCGGCGGCGTGGAGAACGAGCCCGGGGAAAGCAACTTCAACTCATCCACACTCCGGTGCAGAGCACTACGGTTCCAACAAGTCAATCCGCCCCGGCTTCAGCCGGCTAGTGCATCTTGCAGCTGGGGCGCCGTAACCTCACAAATCCCTGCATGTCTCTTTATTCCCTTCTGCAGCGGCTCCTACACTCCGCCGGTGTTTACTCCTGCGCTCACGGGGCCGGCTCCCCGGGCGCGCGGCGGCCCGGCCGGCGGCACGAGGCGGCGCGGGGCGGCGGCGGCGGCGCGTCCTCCCCGCGGGCAATGCCGGCCCCGAGCGGTGCTTCGCAGGCCCCGCGCTATCACTGCCGACCGCCGCGTTCGGTCGCCGAATGTTACCCGGTTCTGAATGTTACACTTACACATTCCATTCCCGACACGACAGCGCTGACCTCATCCATCCACGCAGCCCGCGCTGCCATTGGCCGGGCGTCACGTCCGGGTGGGGCGGGGCTTCCGCTGCGCCCATTCATAACCCCCGGCGGCCGGCAGAGGCGCCGGCGCGGCGCGGGCGCGGGGACCCCGGAGCGCACGGACGGCGGGCGGAGCGCTAACCGGCCGGGCGTCGCCCATCACCGGCCTTAGGCTCGCGGGGCTGGGAATGCAACCTGAACGAGGCGGGCCCCAGAGGCGCGGGAGGAAGGGTGGGGACGTGGCTGGCAACCCGCTGCTCGGGATGCCCCGGGTCTCCACGAGCTGGAAACGCCTCCCCGCCTGGAGGCTGAAAGGACTGGTTCCTGGAGAAGGATGCCTGAAAATGGAGAAGCGAGCGGGGGGAGGGGGGTGGGGACTTCATGGAAAGCGAACGAGCGCAGGTCGGGATGTCTCTCCACCACTCTTGGACCCTCTGAGGTCCAATTATTTTGTGGGTTTTGTTTTAAATATTTAAGTGGTCTTTTTATTTCCCCTATGTAACCCATTTCTCTGTCTTCCTTACGGAGACACCCTAATCCTCAACAATGAGGAGGAATTGTCACAGTCCGATGGAACTGTTGCAGTTCTGGATCCGTGGCTGAGTGTGAGAAGACACCTCCTAAAGCCTTCTGTTCTGCGTGCCCTCTCTTCCATTCCTGAATCCCTCCCACCTGTTCTATTCACTGATATTTGGCCGGGAGGGATCTAATGGCTGAAAAGAAGCCATTTCATTTTGCCCCTATCGGTGTTGTTATCCTTCCTGAGGTGGTGTTTTTAAGATGCCACCTGCCCTAGCTGTAAAAGGGAACCTTTGAAGCAAAAAACTAATCGTATTTACAGTGAATGTGCCACGGTTGTTCCTTCAATTGACCTTCCTTCTTTCAACTCCCCTACCTAGAGCCCCTGTCATCCTGAGTGAACTTAATAGGATGATTCTCGGAGGGGGGGGGGGGGGCCTTCAATAGAAACCTCCAGGACCTCAAAGCTGAACCAGACTCCCAAGCTTTACCTGGCCTCACAGCCTGAATTGTGACTCAGAACACTTCCCCACCCCAGCCTCAGAGCCTGGCCAAGCTGGACAAGTAGTTGCCTAGGGCAGCAAGCTGTTTACTGATTGTTTATTGTGGGAGTGAGTGAGCTGGGAGTAGACACATCCCTACCTCCCTCGGGCTACTGAAAACCCCAGCCGGCTATGTACCCATGGTACAGTTATAATAAGGCAGAGTGGAAACTTTTCAACCTTTGTTGTTTCAGATTTGTTTGAATAAAGAAGGGAAGAGATGTGGGTGGGATAGTGTGGTACATTCCTGAAACCTCTGCCCATTTTGGACCTGCCAAAGATGTGGTAGGTTTTCATGATTTACTTTATCCCCACCACAGGATTTAGAGAGGCCTGAAATGAGAGTAAGTCATTTTCCAAGCTGGATGAGAACCATGCAGGTAAAGGTAGCAATTGTAGCCGCATGTTACCCCAGCTCTCAGGGAGATTGCAGTGAACAGTCTTCCAAGGCAGAGAGCTCTTTGTGAGAAAACTGGGTGTCAAACAACCTGTACCCTGTAGAAGACTGGTCTCTTCTTTCCCTGCTTTGGCAGAATCTCTTGCTTTTCTTGCCTAACAGTGGTGGATTCCCTCACCTCACAGCATGTCTTTATAGTCATTCCGTAATGGTTTACGCTGTAGGAGAAAAATGGTACTGAAAATGAGAGGAAATACGTTCAGTCCATGTTTCTCCTATTGACTGGCGCCTTGAGTGTCTCAACCTAACTCTCAGCTTCTCATTGCTGAAGTGATGTTTTGGAGTAATGTTTTTTGGTTTTGGTTTTTTTAAATCAGCCAATCTCAGTATACATATTGGGTGTGTCTATGTATCGTTAACTTGTATTCTACACTGTCACATCCCAGCTGCAATCTATGGTAACTTCTACAAGGATATCATCTGAGCAGCACTCCTAACCTATTTTTTTCATGAGACCATCTCACACACTGATACTATCTTTGTTTAATACTTATTTTACGTGTATCGATGTTTTGCCTGGGTATATGTACATGCACATGTACACCTTATGCGCATAGACCATCAGAACAGAATGGCAGATCTCCTGGAACTGGAGTTGTGGCTGTGTGGGCCATCATGTGGGAGTTGAAATTGAACTCTGGACTTCTTCAAAAGCAACAAGTGCTCTTAGCTGCTGGGACCATCTCTCCAGCCTTAGTATCTTTTCATTTTTCCTGTTGTTTAACCGGAAGGAATAGTCTTAGTATTTTAAGATTTATTTTTAAGAGTGTGTGTGTGTGTGTGTGTGTGTGTGAGAGAGAGAGAGAGAGAGAGAGAGAGAGAGAGAGAGAAAGAGAATATGTGTGTGTGTATACAAGTAACTATAAAGGTCAGAAGCATCTGATCCTGCTAGAGCTACAGTTGTAAGTGGTTGTAAGCCAACCAATGTACAAGTATTGAATGAATATGGCTCCTCTGACAGAACAGTGTCTGCACTTAACCACTGAGCTATGTCCCCAGCTTACTCTTTCTTTTTAATTCTTAGGACTTGGGGTAGATTTAGGTAGAAATCAAGTACTGAATTGAATGAATTAATGAATGAATGATTAAAATTTGACTTAAAGTTCCAAAGAAATTTCTCTTAAGGACAGTCAACAAAAGCAAAAGTAATTGACTCATCTAAGGAAACATTCTGCACAGCAACATTAAAAATCAACAGGATGAAAAAGCAGGCTTGGGAAGGAGAACAGAGTTTCAAACCATACATCAAAAGGAGATTAATATCGAAAATATACAAGGACTTCATTAAACTCAATAGCAAAAATAAATAAATGTGGGCAAAGGATTTAAATAGACATTTTCACAAAGAAGACATACAAGTGCCCCAGTGGGCATATTCAAAAGGTTCAGCATTACTAATCATCAGGAAATGCAAAGTAAAGCCACAGAAAGATGCCCACTCACACCTACTAGAATGGCTATGTCAAGAAAGCAAGAGGTAGCAAGTTTTGAAAGGGGCATGAAGAAAAGGGAACTCACCTTCTACTGGTGTACTTTAGTAAACAGTATGAAGGCTTCCTAAAACCATTAAAAAATAGAAGAA
Source organism: Rattus norvegicus (assembly GCF_021556685.1). Taxonomy (NCBI): domain Eukaryota; kingdom Metazoa; phylum Chordata; class Mammalia; order Rodentia; family Muridae; genus Rattus; species Rattus norvegicus. The sequence goes on from NC_141540.1 coordinate 94,369,959, forward strand.
ATGAGGCCACATAATACCACTCCTCGACTTGCTATAAAGCCAAAGATACTGAGATCACTGCATCATCAAGAGGTTGGGTTTCTTATTTTCATTGTGTTATCCACAGTAGTCAAGACATGAAGACAACCTAAGCTTCTGTTCATTGATGAATGGATCAAAAATGTGCATGTTAAATAGAACATTATTTAACCATAAGAGGAAGGGAAATTTCAATTTGCAACAATATGTGTGTGTGTGTGGGGGGGTGTAAACTTGGTAATACACAAGATGAAATAAGCCACATAATGAATATAAATATTTCATGATTTAACCTATATGTCGATTCAAAAAAACCTTGGGCCCAGGCTTCAGGTTAGTGATAGAGCATTTGCCCAGAATGCAAAATGTTCAATTACTTGTACCCTCAAAACAAAATAAATTAAAACCTCAATTTAAACATGTACGGGCTGGAGAGATGGCTCAGCACATAAGAACACTAACTGCTCTTCCAGAGGTCTTGAGTTCAATTCCCCAGCAACCACATGGTGGCTCACAACCATCTGTAACAGGGTTCAGGGCACTCTTCTGGTATGTGCCTGAAGACAGCTGCAGTGTACTCATATAAATAAAAATAAATCTTTAAAAAACATATATACGTTTATGTGTATAAATTCTATATATATTATATGCATATCAACAATTAATGAAAAAGAAGTCATGATTTTAAAAGAGATCAAGTAGGTATATGGGAAGGATCAAAGGAAAGGGGAAAATGATATATTCTAAAAAAAATGAAAGAAACCATTTTAAAAAGTTTGAGCTCACAAATGGAGAGAACAGAGTTTGACAGGACTAAGGTAAAAATGGAGAAATATTGGCTGAAAGATATGAACTTGCAGTTATACACTAAATAAGTGTTTGTGTACGGCACAGTGACTATAGTTAATAGTACTGTATTGTCCAAATGGCAGTGCACATCTGTAATCCCAACCCTGTAGCAACAGAGGTATGGCTCTCTAGTCCAGGGCCATCCTTTGGTGTATAATAAGTTCATCGTTAGTCTGTACTACAGGAGACACTGTCTTTAAGTAAAGGAAAGAGAAAATGAGAAAAAATAGCATGGATTGTACTCTATATAGATCATCCTCTATTTATGATAGGATTGGAATCCAAAATACTCCTCTACTGACTGAACAGTGTTGCTTAGCCACAGAACACCTTAGAGTATCTCTTGCTTACTTCTGTGACCCTGAGGCCAGGAGCAGCTACTAGCCACTCCTGCTTAATTTAACATCATGGGGTAAGATCACACCATGTCTTCTTCAAATTCAGAACAAAATTCAAAGTTTGATTTATACTAAATATGCCATCATAAAAGTGTATTAATTCATTAAGTTGGGCCACTTGAGGTGGGGGACTGCCTCTATTTAGAAATTGCTTAAGTGATAGATCATTTTAGTACTGAGGGTGGTGGGGACCTAACACATTAAATATGCTAGGCAAGTGTCTGCCTACTTTTTAAATTTTGAAGCAGGGTCTCTTTAAGTTTCCCAGGTAGACGTTGAACTCAAAATTCCCTTGCCTCCATCTCCTGAGAGGCTGGAATTATGGGCTTATACCACCTAGCACACCTAAGACAGTAGATTTTATTTTCCCACATATACAATAAAGGTCAATATGAAGTGATGGGTATATTTAACTTGATAAGTGAAACAGTGCTTCACATCTTGTCTTATCTAAGATGCCACCTCACTATAGACAACACTAAATAAAGTAACAAGACTTCCTCTATTGTCCCATCTCCTCATTTTGCTTTTGTTTTCTCCTTAACCCCGATAATGGTCTGACAGACTATATTATTTGTTATTTCTTTTTTTTTTTTTTTTGGTTCTTTTTTTTCGGAGCTGGGGACCGAACCCAGTGCCTTGCGCTTCCTAGGTAAGCGCTCTACCACTGAGCTAAATCCCCAGCCCCTTATTTGTTATTTCATTGTCACTTCTAGATCATAAACCATAGAAAGGGAACCCAGTTTGATTTTTTTGCTTTTGTTTACTACTGTGTCACCAATAACTATGACTGCCATAGTGTGTGTTATTCAACATATATCTCTTGGCCTGATTATTTAATTTGATCCCATTGTCTGTGAGTCAAATAAGAGAATATTCAAGGCTGGCTTCATAGACTATGAAGGTATCTTAATCACCCAAGCTTTGATTAATGTCCTTTCGGAGGACTCCTTTGTAGGACCAACTAGGGTCCTGAGTAGCATATGGCACAAAGGATCCCTGAGAACATGGATTCTCATCCCCAAGCTCAGACTGTCTGACCTTAAGTGGATTAGCTGGCCTCCTGCATTTCAGTTTCCCAGTGGCAAACCTGAGAACAGATAAAATACATATCATGTTTAGTTCATTGGGCTACTCTACTGTGGGCGTCAAACAAGAACTAATTAACAAATGAGGCACATTTACAAGAAAGACCCTTGAAATTTACAGTGCACATGGCCAGTGTCATGATCATCAAAGTCTTGGGTAACTACAGCCACAAACACAAGTACATCATGTTGTCAAGCATTAAATACTTGGAGTATCATCCACCCTGACACCTATGTATTCCAGATATCTTATAGACTCTGGAATGGCTCTTGATAGTATAAGCAATTTTTAAAAAGGGGTGGGGGATTTTGTTGTATTACCCTCCCCCCCACCCCCATGAATGACAGGTAAAGGAGACCCTTCTTTTAATGTATGTAAAACCATACACACAAAAGGTTCTCTAGGGTCTGGAAGTATATTTGTTGCAGAAAAAAAAAAGGTGGTTCCACCTTTTTGAAGACAAACTAAAGTGCAATTGTTTATAAATGATTAAATGATCTACAGTGTTCATGATCAATTTTAATAAGGTTACGCCAAGTGTTTATTTGACAGGGGCACATTGTGATATGTGTGGAGGGTATCTGACAGCACCGGCAGCAGTAAGCACTTCCAGCTCTAAGAACACCTAAGAGCTGTGGTACCCTGAGTGATGTTAGAAGAAAGGAAAAAACAAGCAAGTAAGGACCATCCTGGGGCATCTTGGAGGATGAAGGCACTTCCTGCCAGGGGTCAGTAGTCTGAGTTGCAGGTTTTTCCCTTTGCCTTTGCCTGACAGGGTTTTGTGAAGGAATCTGAAGGAGGTTGGTTCTGAAGGCCTAGCATGCAGGGGGTTCTAAAGGATGCAGCATGTGGCGGAACATGCTGGTATTATCCCAGTAGAAATAGTCAGGGATATCCTGTATAGATCAAGGGGTGGGGGAGTGGAAAAGGAACCCCACCCTCAAAGAACGAAAGAAAGGCAGTAGAAGTGAACAGCCTCATCTCGCTCCCAGGGAGTAAGGTCAGAGCAAAGAGAATTGAGCAGTGTATGTGTTAAACTCCGGGTTAGCGTGTAACAGACACCACCTCCCAATCTTCTTAAGGTTCCTAGCAATTGAGTATTATTCTTCTGGGCTGGAACAAATGAGAAAAGGGAATCCAGACTGGAGGAAGGGGTTGCCAAGGACTCATTTCAAATTTTTAAGACAAATACTGACTGAGTAACTTCTCTGTCCCAACCATGCTAGAGTCTGGCATGGTCTGTCTATGGCTCCTTGCTGTTCACAATACACTAGCAGGAAGGTTTTCTGAGTGCCACAGCAGCACCGCAAAGGCTGGAGAGGAAATGATATCCTATTTTACAAAGGAAAGATCACGCTTGGGTCGGGAGTTCTTGAACTTCTGTTTATCTTGTTTTAAGGGGACAGTGCATTGTGGGATGCCCACAAGACCTGCTTATCATGAGATGTAGGCTGCTTAAAACAGAGTCCCGTCTCCAGCGTTTCTGCTTTATTTGTTCTGGAATGTGACCGTAGAATTTACTTTTCCAACAACTTCCCTATTAAGGCTGAGACTGTTAAGGACGCCCGACTGTAGGAGCACACTGTGATTTCAATATCCACAGAAACAGACCTGGAGCTGGAGACCATTGAATGCAGGACCAAGAGACTGGCACTCCGGGCAGAGAAGTTATAGGGACCCTGCATACCTTGGCATTTTATTCCCTGGGTGGGAAGACCTTTAGAAAAGTTTTCGGCATGGGAGTGATGTGATCTGATTTCTATGAGCCCCTTGTAGCTCAGTGGTTCTCAACTTTCCTAGTGTAAGGTGGCTTAGTTCCTCATATTGTAAGGACCCCCCAACCATAAAATTATTTTCATTACCACTTCATAATTGTAATTTTGCTACCGGTATGAAACGTAAATATCTGATATTCAGATGGTCTTGGGCAACCTTGTGAAAAGGTCATGTGACACCCCCACCCCAGGAGTCATGACCCACAGGTTGCTGTTCTACTTAATAGGCCTGAGAGTCGGGTTTCTTATGTGTTTGTTTTCATGGGATTGGAAACAGACTGGCCTCCAAACTTGCTAGGTAGCCAAATATGATGTTGAGCGTTTGATACCTCAGTCTCCACCTCCTCAGTGCTGGGCTTAGAGGTATCCATCACTATTGCCAATTTACGTGGTACGGTGGCCCTAACTTGGAGCTTCTGCATGCTAGGCAAACCCTCTACTAACCTAGCTACACCCTCTCCCTGCCTTGCAAGTTTGTACAACAAATACAAAATTTTAAAAATCTTTACAGTTTACACCAGGACAATGGCATGGAGAGGATGCAAACTTCAAGTCCTATTTTCATGATAAGGAAATTATGACAAGCAGAATTGTCACTGGCCTAGTGACCGTTAATGAGTCGTGCTAACTGAATAGTGTTTTTCCCAACTGCAGTTGAAACTGAGAAGTCTCTCTCCTACTAACTCTGGATTTTCCATAAACTGACAAGTTGAGCTAAGCTATATTTTGCTGTGTCCTTTGTGTGTTTGACAACTTGGAACTGGCTGCTATTTCTAGTGATAGGACAGCCTTTTGTGGGTGTTTTCTGAGGAACAAATGGTGACAAGAAGTTGCCCTTCTCCGAGTTTGGTTGTACTTTTAAGAGCCTCATAGAAGTTCTACTGACCCCTGGTGGAAGAGACCTTCATTCTACCCTGCGTGCCTGTGTAGGCAGCTGTTGCTTTACCCAAAGGCTCGGGTTTCTTTTCAGAAGTTTATGTAACCGTACTGTCTCCCAGAACACAGGTTAGAAAAAAAACAAGAAAGGGAAAGACAGAATCACAATAAAACTGACTTGTGCTAGAGTTTACAAGCGTAAGAAGTTTCATTTTTGTGGGGCTCTATTCATATTTATAGATCCATTTATAAATGGAGTAACAGAGAGAAAATGAGCAATTGAAATGTCAATTGTAGAACGTGATGAGGCAGGTTCGCCCACAATTCCAGTCCACTTTCCATGGTGCAATTCTCTTCCAACATTGCCAGAACTCTTTTTTGTTTGTTTGTTTAATTTCTTTTACCCAGTATTGTCTTCTATGATGTCAACAGAACTTTAAACATTTTTTTCTTGTCCTTTTGGCTTCTATATTACTATGGTCCAAAAAAAATTATTGGTGCTCACAATGACAACTATGAGACACTGGAAAATCTTAAAGTACTTTCCCAGCCATCAAGAAAGTTTAAACCGGGCTGGAGCACTCACTGTTCTTCCAGAGGTCCTGAGTTCAAATCCCAGCAACCACGTGGTGGCTCACAACCATGGTGAGGTGTGATTGAAGTACAGCTACAGTGTACTCATATAAAATGAATGAATGAATGAATAAATAAATAAATAAATAAATCTTGAGAGAGAGAGAGAGAGAGAGAGAGAGAGAGAGAGTTTAAACCACATCCAGATCTACTCTGTGAGCTAAGTACAATTCATGGACATTCAAATCATTTGCAGTTGGTTACCCTTTCATCTCATCCACAGAACACAGAACTAGTGAGAAGCTCCAAAGCTGTTTCTTATGTGGAATGGTTCGTATTTCTCTAAACCTTGGATTTCTTAAGAGCAAATCTCTAGGTCATTTTCACAATGCCTGGCATCTTTATGAATAGGTAAAAAGTACACTCAAATATGCATGGGTAGAGACTGTTCTTCTGGCCTCCGTGAGCCATCATTTTGAAAACTTGACGTCTAATCAAACAGAACCATTTTTCAAATTAGAAATTCACATATGTTTATAACCACCCAATATGTCAACCTTCAGCAAATGCTTCTACGTCCACTCCCATCTCTTCAAATAACTTACTTTTTCCCCATGTTCTTGACACAGATCACATGGTAGACGTGTGGGCAGCTCAGAAACTGAGGAAAACCATATAAAGATAGCTAATAAATATATTTTGATATATTTGTATGTAAATTTCAGCACAGGCCTTATGTCAACAAAAATCTGATTATTCGAAGCTCACTAAAGTACACTAAAAATACTTTCTGGCTTTAAATAAAAGCCTTGAGCAGGGAATTGCTCACAGGGGCATAATTCCTATTGGTTCCCTCCTACTGAGGATTTAAGCCTGCAGTTGCTTACCAGAGCTGCTGGGCCAGTAATTCCTCTTGTGGAGGGGAAAAAAAAATGCAGCTTTCAGTCCTGTTGCAGACAGGATAAGTCTGGGTTCCTTTCTTGTTCCTTTTGGCCTGTGGTGACTTGTTGCTAACGGGAATCTTCACTCAAGGCCTGTTCCAAACACGAGGTAGATACTCTCTGGAGCCCCTTCAATCCCCGCGACAGGAGCTCGCACCACTACCCCCAACAGCTGCTCCATCTGGGCTCTGGTCTGACCTTGTCACCCTCCGTGGTTTTTGACTGATCTTGGGATTCATTGCAGCAAGAACTGCCAATTGCTTTAAGATATATGCTGTTTTGACTAAGAGAATGCTAAAGAAGCCACTATGACTAAATGACCATTGGGCCACAGTTGATTCTTCATGCTCATAGGTAGATGTAACCTTAAGAGAGCCTTCTGGTGGCATAGTGTCATCTGACTCATGACTGTGCACATTCTACTCAAGCACACAATAATCAAAAACCTTACTTAAGTAATATGTTTGTGCACTATATTTTGTTCACATTCTTTTCCCTCTCGAAATTCCTCCCAGATACGTCCTGCTCCACCCACCTTCATTCATGTTATCTCTCTCTCTCTCTCTCTCTCTCTCTCTCTCTCTCTCTCTCTCTCCAAAAACCAAAAGAAAACAAAACAACAACACAAAATCACCACAGGAAAACAGTCAAAAGGTACACGCACGCACACACAAAGCAAACACAAACAAAAACCACATGGGATTTGTTTTGCTGGTGAACTACTCCTGGGCATGAGGCCTGCCCTGGGTATGGTTGACATGACTTTCCACTGGACAAAACTAATAGTTCTTTCCCAGAAAATACAGATTGCACATAGCTTCTTGGTTAGGGGTTGAGTTTTGCTTCCACTTCCCCTGCTAAGTGCTTGGATTCAGTGTGGTTTGAACCCGTGCAGGTCTAGCGTGCGCTGTCACAGTCTTTGTGAGTTCATATATGCATCAGTTCTGTTGAGTCTGTTTCTTTGAGTCACCCACCAGCTCTGACTCTCAAAATCTTTCTGTCTGTTTTTATGCATAGAACACTGAGCCTTAACAGGCTCAGTAATGACGTCAGTTTAGGACAGATTGCTTCAAAGTCTTACTCTCTACACATTGTCTAGCTGTGATCTCTGAAGCTTATCTGCTGAAGGCTGAAGGATGCTCTTATCTGGGTACCAGCCTGTTATGGCAGCGTTGGGTCCCTCGTTCAAACTAGTTCTGAGGGTTGGCTGAGTCACAGCAGACTGGGGATAGTCCAGACTAAAAGGTTGAACAGCCTGCCAGTAAGAACTAGGAAAACCCTGGGGGCCTGCCCAGGCCAAGCCCCCAGGAGCAGGGGATGGGCTGGAAGAACGGCCTTCTTCGGGTAAGCTGTGCCAGTACCAAGGTTAAATCTGAAGAGACTAGAATGGAGAACAAGATTAAACCTAGTATTTATGCGAACTGCATACCATGGAGGCAGGATAGGATAGTGGTGAACACACATGCTTTGAAGTCTTACCTTTTGAGTTCAAATCCACAATACTGGTTGTGACTTTAGGCAAGTTATTTAGCTATTCTCAGCCTCAGTTTCAGCATGTGCTGCCCTGAGAGGATGATGAGCACATCTTCAGATGTTTGTGCACATAACCCATTTAACCTAGCACCACCACCTTGGAGGCGGTACTTGGCGAATGTCAAATAGTCGACCGGCTGTCTCCTCTCCCATCCCTCCCCAATTAGACTGGATTTCACATTCTCTGTTTTTAGCAGTTGTGTCTCCTAGAATTTGAATTAACGTCCCTCATAATTAAGATTGACATTTTAGCAAATCATGTTAAAGTGTTGCAGTGGCTATTAAAAGAAAAACAAAACAAAACATGTTCATTCATCCACTTATCCATCCAATAACAAATAGCTATTAAATGTCAAGTTTCTCTCTCCTGGGTATGCAACATGTGAGCCAAACAGACCTTTACTACCGCCTAGAGACTGTGAAGTCTTCTCAGGGAGATGGTAGCCAGCAAGTAAATAAATAAAGTAAGTGCTAAATGCTAGAACTGTTCAGGAAATGGAAGGTACACAACAATGGACATATTGTTTAAACCCAGTGATCAGACACACTATCTTGGGAGGCATTTAAACAGAAGTATGAAGCTTTAAACAAGTATGGAGGATAAGAAAAGAGTCAACTTTGCAAGGGAAAGAACCTTCTAGAAAAAAAAAATTCTCCAGGCTAGATAAACCAGCCTATCTGTTCAGGAACAGAAAAGACCACCAAGAGGCAAACTATCTTGAAGTTAGGCACTAGATCCTACATGCCAGACAATAGCTACTCAGAGGACGTTTTTGGTGACTATATATGTTATCCATAGGAAAAGGAAGCTATAGAGACTGAGTTTTGAAGTGGAATGTTGGTGGGATCAAAAACATATCCTTTTTGTTTGTTTAGTTTTTTGCACTAGAGTCTCATGATGTTGTCAAATACAGAGATCCCCCTGCCTCTGCCTCCTGAGTGTTGAAATCAAATCTTTGCACTGCCATGCCTAGCCAAGTACCTAGTCTTTTTCAATATTCCAGGTGCCCTATGTCCAGGTTAGACTGCACATAGCCTAGGCTCCACTCTGCTGTGTGTTAGTGTCATCCTGATTCTATCTCTCCAAACCCTTACTCATCATTATTCTTTTCTGTCTCTCCCTAATAGGAACAAGGTAGGTAGATGGATTGCATTGTGAATCCTGACAAGTCTAGTCTATGCCCTTAGTCTATGCCTTAGAGTGAATGGTAACTAAATTTATTGTGCTTACTGTTGCCAGGCAATATACTAAATGCTTTAAATCTAATAACCCAATTAATCTTTTTTACAAGCCTAAAGGTATGGACCATTATGAGTAACACCTAATGGCAGACCTTAAGACTAAAAGTGCATACCAAGCTCTTACAGCTGAGAAGCAATCAAGCTAGGATTTAAACCTAGGCAGTCTGGCTCCAAGGCCCTTGGTCTTAACTTAGTCATATAGTCTCAGTCTACCTGTACGAAGCACATCTGGGAGAACATGGAAAAGTCCATATTCAAGGGCCACACTTGCAGTTTTGACAATGACATATTAGTTATATATTTGTGCATAACCAATTAATCCAAATGAGAAGTTGGAAGCCACAGACATTCCTTCCCCTACAGTTCTGTGGGTCAGGAACTCCAGCACCATTTAACTAGGTTCTATGCCTTGAAGTCTTTTGCAGATTTTAATCTGAATATCGGACATGGTGGTAAGCCCAAGGCTTGCCTAATGAGTATCCAGTGTCTGTGTTCACTCTTACATCTAGCTGTTGCTAGACTGCAGGTTCTCATTGGCTCTAGGTGGGATAATTTAATGACAAAGTCTGTTCAGGTTGCACTGGGTCTTCTCAATAAGGGTGAGAACATAGCTAAGACCATACCCAAGTCTTTTATGGCTTGTCTTTGGCATGCCTCCAATATATTCACTGGGTTGCCTGCTAGAGTAGGTACGTGGATGATCCAAAACTTTGTATTTTTAATGCTGCTGACAATAAAAGACTACATCCCGGGAAGTACCCATATACTGGCGATAAATCAATAAAGGAAAAAAAGAAGAGCAGAACCAGCAAGTCAATCAGCACAGCCCTTGGCTGAATCACATCCAACATCTAAACACTTCTTTCTCCACCCTAGCTGTCCCCACCACCACTTGCATTCCCATGGCTCCTGTCAAAAAATGTCAAGAAAGAGACTGAACCCAGAAACTCAGGAATTATCCACATTGGTCCTTGGAATCTGGGCTGCACTAGAGCAGTGGCCTCTTCTTTTCTGCTTCCTGTGTACCCCATCTCTAGTGTCTGAACAACCATCCTCTACACAGAAAGAACTCACATCTCAAGAATCACAGCATCCAGAGGGAAGAAGCCTTTCACAATTCTCTTTCCTGTTCCCTGCTTTTCAGAGCCGATTGGAAGGGAATTGGTTTTAACTCTACAGGGGCCTTAAGCCAGATTTGCTCTTCTTGCCTAAATGAAACAGGCCTCTCCACCCAGTTCCGCATTCTTGGACCTGGGTGCCTGCTAAGTGACCTGCTGTGCCTGATCCCCACCCCAAGGCCAGCTACAGGGATGGGAGGAGACAGACCAGAGGCTTGGTCCCAGGTTTCACTGGCTACCTGAGAGACTGTTGTCATTCTTGCCCTGCCATGCCTGGAAGAAGGAATGTTTATCAGATCTGAACAGCTGCCCAGGGTGCAGGGAGATGGATGTTACTAAGCATATGCTTTTATTGTATGTGTGTTGGTATCAAGAAAAATTACATCTTGTTCTCACCTTGCACATTCTATGAGCACTTCACCACTCCTGGTCCCTAACTGATGAATCTACTTGCATCCTAATTTCTTTCTCTTCTTATACTTAAAATAAATTCTCTCTTGTCACCTTCTCACAGCTTCTAGTAACCATGCTTCTGGTGGCTGAGAGGGATCTCTTTTATAATGCAGGCAAATCATCATGGGGTTGGCCTTTCTTTACTTTATGTCTAAGCCTTACCTTGACTTCTAGTAACCTGTGCACAGCAGGTGTATATCCCAGTCTATGACATCAACCAGATCAGTAGTATCATGGTGACTGGAAAGTTTTCATCAAGAAACTGGTTCAGTTTGTAAACGCACTTGCATTACAAACCCGGCGACCTGAATTCAGACTTCATAACCCAAGATGGAAAGAGAGTATTGACTGCACAAAGTTATCCTCTGACCTCACATGTACATCTTAACACAGGTGTGTGTGTGTGTGTGTGTGTGTGTGTGTGTGTGTGGAGAGAGAGAGAGAGAGAGGAAGAATTATAAAATCAAAACTATATCTTTTTTAAAAGAAAGCATATTAAAGAATTGAATGGATCTCCAGAATTCGTCCATTAATTCAAAAGAAAAATGTATCATTCATTCTCTTAATTAACGAAAGGAAATTGAGGCTAAAATATACGAAACCCAGCTCATAAATGCCCTACTTGCTGCCCAGTTCAGTAACTGTCACCTTCCTTCCCTTTAGGCTCATCCCTGCATCTTCTTTCTTGCCCTCACACCCAGGAGTAGATCCACCCTACTTCCTGCTAACAAATGGTGTGTAACAATTTCAGTTTCAGTGACTGGCCAAAGGGGTTAAGCCATAGTCTGAAGCAAAGTAATTAAAATAAAATCAACTACATATATATCGTTTTCACTCAAGCCGTGTTTAAAGACAATTGGCCTAACAAAACAGCAGTAAGGCTGCACCTTGCTTCCCCTCTTGTTCAACTGTGGATTGAAGTTAAATGGTGGGATATGTCGATATATGTCAACATATGGATTATGTCTTCGTTTGGTACTTTACTGGTTAGCTCTTCATCACTATGACAAAAAGAATTTAACGGAATTATTTATGGGAAGATTTATTTGGCTCATGGTTTGGAGGGTTGGCCTTGGCCATGGGACTCTATGTCTCTGAGAATATTGAGTATCATTATTGTAGAGGTGTATGGCAGAGGCTGCTCACCACAAGACAGACAGACAGTACAGAAAGAGGGGTCCAGGACCCATTCCCAGCAGTCTAGTTCCTTCAATTACATCTTCCTCCCCAACTCTAGATTTTGTAAAATTTCCCAAATGTATAATGGGCTGGATGCTAGCTATTCAAAAGCAAAGCATTTAAATCATAAACCCATGACAGACATTTTATACTCAAGTCATTTCAGGAACTATTTTTTTTCTTATTTGGGGACAGAGTCTCATCATGTAGCCCATGCTGGATCTTCCAGCCATGGCCTTCCTAGTGCTGGGATTACAGGCATGCATTATCTTGCTTGGATGGGTCCTCTTAACATTGTTCTTCAATGGGAATATGCTTAGATACTCTAAGACGATACAAAATGAAATATAAAAGTCAAAATCACATTGTTTTTTTAAAAAACAAAAACCAAACAAACAAAAAGATGTTTTCACAGGTAAAAGTCCTTGCGATGCAAGCCTAATGACCTGAGTTTGAATTCCTTAGAACATATATAAAAGCTAGATTCAGTGGTACGTTGTTGGTAATCCCACCAGCAAGGTGGAGTTGAGAGGATCTCCCCAAGCTTGAGAACTAGCTCGCCTGGAGAGCTCAGTACAGAATAAACAAGATAGAAGGTGAAGATTAATACCCACCTGAAGATGGTTGCCTTCTGACCTCCACATGCTTGCCAAGGGACATGTAGGCCCTCACGAATACATACAAACATACAGACACACACACACTATACAAATAGACAAAAAAGTAACTTTTGAAATCTATTTTAAAGTTCTATATCATGTGAAATAGCAACAATAATGAGGATGAAGCAGAAATCTTAGGAGGAAAAGTAACTGCTTGGGGACCAGGATCATCTACCTAGAATGCCTGCTTCATTATGAATATATGATGGGCAAAGGAATAAGGCAGTAATCTAACAATATAATATAAATAGAACATGGGGGAAAAGTTTGGGGAAAGGAAATTTTTAAGTTAAAAAGTTGAAAACAAATAACCACCTGAAAAATTAATCAGCTTGATAAATCATCTTTGAAATACACCGTCCAATAGGCAAATGGAGTTTCTTTCCACTAAATTGGTTTCATTTCTGTTTCAGCACTGCCTGTAATCAGTAACAGGAGACACGCATTGAGAATGGCTGTATTATTTCTGTGAGCCATTTGCTTTATTCTCAATAGGTTTCTGGAGGCTGGATCTTATTTTTGAGGCAAGATCTTTCACCAACATACATTGTTTGTCTGGCTCTAGGGAGAGGTGATTAGCTTTCTTGGAGTAAATGTCCCTACAGTCACAAACTGGCCCTTGGCCAAGAAGCCAACATCAAGTCATGTATCCCAGCCATGTGTAAACCTGCCCCAGGCCTCCCCAGGTTTTGGGCTTGGACATCAGAGCACTGTATATGTGACTTTCTGGTTGTGCGTTTCCTCTGGCTGCATGGCCATGGTGTTAATAACAGGATTCTTACTTCAGACATTTCAGAATCAATGAGAACAGGTGAAATATGCTATATAACAATACTGCCAAAAAAAATTCTCCAAGTTTACACTTTACATAAGAGCCAAAAGGCTTGTTTTCCTTTGATAAATAAGCCTGAAGTTTGAGGATGATTCCACACCATCCACAGAGTGGGCAACAGACAAACTGACCACCTACACTCTTGGTCTGAAAATTATTAACATGGCTTGCGTGCTATGGTAGTTGAAATAAGAATGACCCCCATCAGCTCATATACTTGAATGCTTGGTCTTTGGTTGGTGGAACTGTTTGGGAAGGATTAGAAGGTGTGGCCTTGTTAGAAGAGGTGTGCCACTGGGAGGTGTCTTTGAAGTTACAAAAAGCTTGAAGCCTATACCATTTCAAGTTAGCTCACTCCACCTTCTACTTTTTTCTATTTATTTATTTATTTTTATTGGATTTTTTATTTACATTGCAAATGTTGTTCCCTTTCCTGGTTTCCCAGCTATAAGCCCCCTATCCCATTCCTCTCCCCTCCTTCTATTAGGGTTCTCCCCCTCTCCAACCACCCCCCTTTCTCATTGTCCCAACATTCCTCTGCATGGGGGGATCCAGCCTTGGCAGGACCAAGGACTTCTCCTCGCATTGGTCCTCAACAAGGCCATCCTCTGCTACATATGCAGGTGGAGCCATGAATCGATCCATGTGTAGTCTTTGGGTAGTTGTTTAGTCCCTGGGAGCTCTGGATGGTTGGTTCTGTTGTTCTTATGGAGTTGCAAGCCTCTTCAGCTCCTTCAAGCCTTTCTCTAATTCCTCCAACAGTGACCCTGTTCTCAGTTCAATGGTTTGCTGCTAGCATTTGCCTCTGTATTTGACATGCTCTGGCTGATCCTCTCAGAAGACAGCTATATCAGGCTCCTGTTAGCATGTACCTCTTGGCTTCATCAATATCTTCTAGTTTTGGTGTTTGTATATAAATGGGCTCTATACCCAGGTAGGGCAGGTTCTGAATGGCCATCCCTTGAAGTCTCTGCTTCAAACTCCTATTAATATTTTTGTTCCTCCTTTGAAGAAGAACTGAACCATCCTTCTTTGGTGGTCCTTCTTCTTGAGCTTCACGTGGTCTGTGGATTTTATCTTGGGTAATTTAAGCTTTTGGGCTAATATCCACTTATCAGTGAGTGCATACCATGTGTGGGGTTTTTGTTGCTGTTGTTGTTGTTGTTGTTGTTGTTTGTTTGTTTGTTTGTTTGTGATTGGGTTAGCTCACTCAGGATGATATTTTCCAGTTCCAACCATTTGCCTACGAATTTCATAAAGTCATTGTTTTTGATAGCTGAGTAATATTCCATTGTGTAGATGCACCACATTTTCTGTATCCATTCCTCTGTTGAAGGGCATCTGATTCTTTCTAGCTTCTGGCTATTATAAATAAGGCTGCTATGAACATGGTGGAGCACGTGTCTTTGTTGTAATGTTAGAGCATCATTTGGGTATATGCCCAAGAGAGGTATAGCTGGGTCCTCAGGTAGTGCAATGTCCAATTTTCTGAGGAACACCTCCTACTTTCTGATGAGGATTAAGCTCTCAGCTAGTGACAAGCTTGGCAGTCTGCTGTCATGATTCCCACTGTGCTGGTCATGGACTCTAACCCTCTGACACTGTAAACCCCAATACACTGTTTCTTTACTAAGTTGCCTTGGCATCTGCATGGCAACAAAAATAACCAAGACACTTGCCAAAATACTATGAATAAATTATCAATAGTGGGTGACATTCATATGTCCTAATATTTCTTCTCTTCTCTTAGGGATAACATTCAGCATCTAATAGCAAACATGACAGGAAATATTTTTAAAGTTTCAGAATTTGGGAGCTGGTATAGTTGGATGGACAACCTGTTAAAAACAGATTAATAAAATGTGGAAATAAAGAAGAATTACACTTATTTCCCTGTTTTCCCCCAGGTTCCTGATAGAAGTAGCATATCTCCACTAAATGTTTCTGAAACAAAGGTCTTGTAATGATATTTCAATTAGCACGTTGTCTAGAGATTGGCATTTGTCAATGAAACAGACTAATCACAATTCTGGTTTTACCAATCACATTTCTGGCTTTCCCCAGTTCCAGGCATTACGAACCTCCTTTCTGAGTTGTTGGTCAGGGGACTCCAAGAGACTCCCAAACCAGTATACGCTATTGATGTTGCCTTTGATAGAATGTAAGTCCATATGACTGAAGGCATCATATACTTTGAGCACAGAACTCAAGAGAATTTCACCTGAGTCTGGCCTGAAAGCCTCCTGCCCAACGACTAGCTTTCATAATATTGGAAGGTGCAATGTATGCTATCAAGGGAGGGAAATAATTAAATGTCCTACCTAGAAATGACATCTATGAGTCACAACATTAACCAACAAGGCAAAGTATTCCTAAAGGAGATAGCCAGTGTTAACACTTGAACATATATGCTTCCAACATTTTCCATTCATATTTATGCATTCATAAATAACAGATCAAACTAAACACCACTTTTTTTGTAACTAAAATAGTCTCAATGCACTGTTTTACAATGCCCCAGTGGGTGGGTGGGTGAGTGTTCTTTATTTTCACTAACTTACCCACGTTCTGGTAATTGTGCAATCTGAAGGTGTTCTTTCCATTTCTTCAAATGAGTGCTATTAGCTTCATGCTGAACCGCTCTTATTCCAACTCAAGTGTCCAGTGTGTTCATAGAATGGGAAGCCACTCCCCTCAATGGCTCCACAGTTACTGTGCACCACCTTCAGGAAACTTGGCAAATGTGACATTGTCAGCATCATTCACAGAGGGTTTCTAGAGCATGTGCCTTAAATTCTAAGTAGAGTCCCCTGGTCTCCAGATGATAAATGGCTACTTCAAAGCCATAGCCACTCTGACAACATTCTACTGTTCGTTGGCACTAATTCCTGGCGAACTGAATTCTTTAGAGGTATCCCATACTCCCTCCATCCTAAGCACTGGAGTCAAATGCAGATTTTTAACTTCAGGAGGCATGGTAAACTGAATTTCTTTGCTCTCTGTTGTCAGTCGTAAACTATATTATCTGCTTGGGTGCTTTGACTACCTATTAAGCAAGCAGATCTTTATTATGTGTTCTGGGGTGAGAGAAGATATTCACAGTCTGTAAAGGACACCATGTCACAAAATGTAGCTTGTCATTTAGTTAAATAATTCCCATATTAACAAAACTGGCACTGTCATTCATTCTTACGCTATCCTTTTATGTTCTTTGTTTCCTCTTCCATATTTTATTTTCTATTAAAATATGATCACATGAGACAGACACCTAACTAGGCAGAAGACACTCAACAAATGGTACTTCCCTTTTCCTCCCTGCTTCTGTAGGGTGAACAGCCAGCAAACCATTTTGAAGGAATGTCAGCCATTCATTTGGTCTTCTTAACCCTGTGAGGGAAGCAGTGCACTTTATATACGTTCTATATGAAATAGCAGATTTAATATACTTCAGCAGTCATACCTTCTTATGTACACCATGGGTTCACTCATGACAAATTCTTTCCTGAATTTCCTTTTCTAAAGCTTTCAGCATGCCAGAGGTTAATTACGGATACATATTAACAATGAGAATATTTTGTTATTGGGGGTCCACTTTAAGTGAAGTCCATACTTGCTTTTGATTCAAAGAGTTGCTGTTTATAGAAGACTAAGTACCATTTCCAACATGAATTTATGAAGTGATTGTCTGTAAAAAATGATCACTTAGCCTGGAGCAATTAAAGCAGTCTCTCTCCTCTTCAAATTAATGTAATTAATACTGTAGTCTTGGTTGTTTATCGTGTCTTGATAATATCACAGGGGAATGAAAATATTGGCTACTTTATCCCCTTAAATAGCTGAGATGAAGCTGTTTGGGCTGTAATGTTACAACAGCTGTTTCTTATGGCCCAGAACATAATTGGTTGGTACTGAGGTTACTAAATTGTAAGAAATTAATGTTGGTTTTATGCTTGCCCACTTTCAGTGGAAAGGAAGACAGGAAATGCTAGCTTTCTCTTATAATGAAAAGGCAAAACCTTCCTCCAGTGAAATGGTGGCTTCTGGGTCTCATCTGTATAATTTCCCTCCACAACCCACTGTCTCTGCATTTGCTGGATAACACGCCTGGGAAAGCAGGACCATTCTAGCTTCCCTCCTAATTAGCTCTCGGCCCAATACAGCTGCCTGAAATGCATCAGGGCTTTCCCACGAGGGGCTCTTTCTGGAAGTCACTGTAAAGTAGTCTGGTCTCCAGTGACAAATTCAATAGGGGATTTGAGACCATAATTATCCCAAATAATTTGTAGGAGCAAGATTCTTTTATGTGAATATCTTTATTGCTTTGAGGAGCTTTTTTGAAAATGTCATCATTGGACCAGCACCATCAATATCACCTAGCAACTGGTTAGACAACAGATATTCAGGTCCTTTCTAGATCTGCTGAACCAGAGCCTTTAAAGGCAGAGGGTCCAGCAGTCTGTGTTTAATAAGCTATCCAGGTGACAAGGTGTACATTGCACCTCAAGAGACACTAGCATAGGGATAACTAGGTTTTTCTTGTTTGTGATAGGGCAATGCTACTTCACCAACCACTAGTTCCTTGTGATTTAATTTGCATCACTCTCCTTCAGAATAAAGTACGTAACCACCTTCATCCCCACGTCCTCAGAGCAACCTCCGTTCTTCACTGCCATGCTCCTTTCCTTGTTCATTTCTCTGGTTGCAAAGTAGGGCCTCTACTTTTTAATATTTATACAAGTCACTGAAATTCTCATCCAAATGTAAGCTCTGATTTAGCAAGACCAGAATGGGTCATTGAGTGCTGCATTTTGAACAAGATTATAGGTGTCACAGTTGTTGTTGCTGGTGTTCTAGAGAAGACAGAGTGACCAGCACGGCTGGTGTTTGTGAAGTCAAAAGTACAATGGAAAAAGTAAAAAATGATTGTGAAGTACTAGGTCATTGAACAGAGTAGGATATCTGAGCAATGGCTGTTATAATAGTTTATCTAGGGGCTGGAGAGATGGCTCAGTAGTTAAGAACACTGACTGCTCTTCCAGAGGTCCTGAGTTCAATTCCCAGCAACCATATGGTGGCTCACAACCATCTGTAATGGGATCTGATGCCCTCTTCTGGTGTGTCTGACACACAGCTATAGTGTACTCACATATATAAAATAAGAGTTTATCTAGTTGGTCTCTGCAGGAGGACCATGCACAACAATCTTTCTACTGCAGAAATGGTCTTTTCCTTTACATCTATCTAGTGTGTTGGTGTGTACACACACACACACACACACACACACACACACACACACAAGTGCATACCTTGTCATTCATGTAGAAGTTTGAAGATAACTTGTGAAGTCAGTTCTACTCTTTTACAATGTGGTTTCTAGGTTTCAAACTTAGGTTTTTAGGCTCAGCAACAAGTCCCTTTACTTCCTAAACCATCATACCAGGACCTGTAAAAGAATTGTCTTTCTTCCTGTTTAATTTAAAAAAACATTATTTTATTTCTGTGCATGAACAGTTTGCCTACATGTGTATCTGTGCATATGCATCCAGTGTCTGCAGAGGCCAGAAGACTGTATCCAATCTCCTGAACTGGAGTTATAGATGGGTGTGGTTCCACCATGTAGATCCTGGGAATTGACCCAGGTCTTCTCAAAGAGCAGCCAGTACTTTTAACCTCTGAGACACGTTTTCTGACTCTCTCTCTCTCTCTCTCTCTCTGTGTGTGTGTGTGTGTGTGTGTGTGAGTGTGTGTGTGTTTATAGTTCCCCCTCTTTTGCAATATTCTTCCATACATTTTCTTTATTATTTTCTTCCTGTCTATCTATAATCTGTCTATCTATCTATCTATCTATCTATCTATCTATCTATCTATCTATCTATCTATCATCTATCTATTCGTTTATTATGGGGGAAGGCACTCTTGCTAGTGTGCATGCAGAGATCAGAGGTCAACATTGTAGAGTGGTGTCTATCCTCCAACCTTTGCATGGGCTCCAGGGATTTAACTCAGGTTACCAGCCTGAATGGCAAGTGCTTTTACCTACTGTATCCTCTCCAGCCACCAAGTTTCTATTTTGTCACCCCATTATCTCCTCCTTAGCAGTCTGCTTTGTTGTTTCAATTCTCATGAATCAAAAAACTAGAACCAAGACTCAGATTTTGGATGGGTCTGGAAGAAAAGGTATGAAGTCGAATTTAAGGAAAAGGATGAACTTTTCCTCCTAAAAAGATTTTCCAGTTACAAATCTAGACTCTGATAGATGAATTCTTCTCTGCTGTTCTCTATCCAATGAACTGCGGCTTTTCCAGCCTCCAGACTCTCCTCTTTAGATGGGAAACAGGTCAAATGTGTGTTGGTTTCTTCCAGCAGCTTCCAGACGGGCAAGTTTTCCTTAGCCTTTGAAAATTACTTTGAAGTTTCCCTTTGTTGAATGCTGGCAGTGTGCATAGCTGACAGCTCTGTTCCTGGATCTGCCTCTGTTAGTCATGCTGCACATGTGTAAATCAGGGGAGGAACAGTCACATTGGTGTCTGCTGTAAAATGATGGTGGGAGGAGACTACAGGACACATGGAAGATAAAAAATTAGCCAAGAAGGAAGTCTACGTCTTCCTCAGTAGGGAAACACTACATGCTTTCTTTGGACTCCTGTCTCCATTATTTCTGTGGCAAGAGAGTTTCCTTCTAAAAGCGTCCCATCTCCTAGTACTTGGAAAGGCCCTGGTCCTGGACATATTTGTCTTGGAGAAGAACCACTTTGAGTTTATTCATTTTCTTTCTGAAAGTGTTGCAGTGCCATCCTACAAATACGAGGAACACGAAGGCACTTTCCAGCTCAAAAGACCTCCCTTCCTTCCTTCCTTCCTTTCTCCTCTTTCTTTCCTTATTTCTTTGTGTGTGTGTGTGTGTGTGTGTGTGTGTGTGTGTGTGTGTGTGTGTGTGTAGCTAAGATTAGAGGAAGAAATTCAATATCAGTATTAGGCAGGAGGAGTCAAGAGAAAGAGGTGTAGGACTGACATCTGTTAAAACAATTAGAGAACTCAGGGCAAAGTCAGAATTGCATGGGAACTTCATTTGTGTTTTACAGAATGAGGAAAGAGGTGGCACAGAAACAGATAAGGATAGGAAATCTTAGGAGATGCATCTTGATTGTAATTCTTGCTGAGCGAGTGGTTTTAAGTAATACAGACCTGCTAGTCTGTACTGAAGGAGCCATTCCCGGTGGATGAAGTCACACTGGAGAGCTTCAACACGCAACATTTTATTAATTATTAAAGAAGTCTCTACTTTAGGCTGGAGAGACACCCAATGATACAAGAAGAAACTTCTCATAAGAAAAGGGACGAGAAGAAAATGTAAATGCACTTTTCCCCCCTCTGACCCAGTGAAGACTAGCCACTATTTCCATACTATCTGGTGGGAGAAGGAAGAGAATATGTAACTAAGGTAGCATAAGGAGAGGCATTGTAGTGTGTAGTTCTTATCTCACTTTAAGTTCCAGGCTGACCACACTACCAGCCCCTGCCCTAGAGCCACCCTGCATCTGCAGATGCAACACACACACACACACACACACACACACACACACAGACACACACAGACACACACATTCACACACACACACACACACACACACACCACACTTATTTTTAATATGCTTTAGCTCAATGGTCGGGCTCTTTTTAAGCCCCCCCCCCTTTTTGGCTATTGTGTCCCTTTTTTCACTCCTAGCTCAACATCACCAAATCCTCCCTCAGTTTTAGTTGCTCAGTTACCTTTCATCCTAGCTCAGCTCCCTAAATCTGTCCTCAGCTTAGTTGTGTTTCCAAGCTCCTGCCTGTTGCCCCAGGCCCAGTTGGGGAAATAGTCATTGGCTACTCCACCCTAGACCTTATGTGGCTGGTGACTCTTTCTCCCTCTGAAGCATGGTAAATCCCCCACCCCCACCACCTTGTATATGTTAGCCTGCCTGTGGGAAAACTGGAAGTCTCTGCCTTTTTTGCCTAGCTCATTGACTGCTAGCATCTTTATTGATCGATCAAGAACCAACTGGGAAAATGACCTTCAGTGTCCACATGCAGATTCCTGATCAAAGTGTCAGAACCACGCCTTACTAGGCATAAGTCAGGCAATCAGTCCAGGAAACAGAAATCACTCTAGTATTTGCTTCATATTCGTGTGCCCCAGTTCATATGTTAAAATTTTACCCTCTACTTGGTAATTTCAGGAAGTAGGGCCTTTGTGACATGATTCTATCATGGAGACAAAGATAAGAGTGGGCCTAGCAAGGAAACAGAAACTCTTCTTTCTGCTTTCTGTAAAGATGCTTCTAAGAAGTCTTGCTTCTAGGACACAAGCCCTCACCAACATCCATTCTGCAGGAATTTTGATTTTGACCTTTGCAGTCTCCAAAATGAGAAATAAACTGTGTGTGGTTTACACATTACTGAATTTATGGTTTCTTTTATAGCAACCTGATCACACTTAGACAGTCTTTCAAGAAGAATATGGTTTAGAGTAGAAAAATGAATAGTTACAAATCATAGGTAGGAATTCAAACCCTCAATATGTCCCAGCTAAATACTGCAGTCAGTTGATACTGAAACTGCTTATGAAGTTTGAAGAAACCACATTCACCACTGCAGCCTCAGACAGCCTTCAGTATGTTCTTCAACATGCTTCTCGGTCTATGAAGACACTCCCCATTTGACAAGCATGTGCATCAGCCAAAGCCATCAATGATGAAGCATGCCTCCCCCAATAGCCTTGCCAGGCTCCTAAGAGCATATCTCACTGTGGGCTCCTATATTGCATTCAATTTGACAACAAGAGAGAACCTAGGTATGAGCTTTCTGACCCATGTAATATAAATCAACATGGAGACTAAGAGGAGGGAGAAATGGATGCTAATGACATTTGTCCTAGGTATAAAGGTAGTAACAAGAATCAAGACATGGTAATCTACATTGGAGGGGCAGTTTCTGTTGGAGAAAAACAGCCCCGAGAGCTTAGGCATAACGTTTTGGCCAACATTAACAAATCTCTTCTTTTGGTTGGAAAGAAACCCAATGATATAGGGAAGCAACTCCCTAAAAGAAAACGATCAGGAAGGAAATATGATCCCAGGTTTTTCCCACTGACCCAAGAAAAACTAACCACAGTTTCCATTCTGTCTGACTGGGAGAATAGCATAGGCTGCTCACACCCAGAGCCTGAGCCCCATATCTTCCTGTTTCCCTACATAAGTCTTCAACCCACTTTTCCACTAGCTTTCGTTTGGAGTTTATCAGCTGGGACTTGTCCTCCCCACTCAATCCCCTAGGGTGATGAGCAAATTTTCCAGCAGCCCTGCATTGGGAGATGGTGCCAAACAAAACAAGTCCAGCTGGGAAGGGCTGGATTTGCCTTCCCTGATCTCCTCCCAGCTGAAACTGCAGGGGTTTTGAGCACCATGACCAACAGACATAGGCTGAGGAAAAAAGATAGGAGACACATGTTTCACCTCCTGAAGCAGGAACACAGAACTGTGAGAAGGGTCCTGGGCTTATTCATTCACAAAATGTTGATGCCCTCACAATGTCACAATTTCTGTGAGAGGACAGGTGACAGAGTGAGAGGTGATGAACTTGATGACTCTAGTACTGTATCCAGATGTCCTCAGTTTTGAAGGATTGTTTATTCAATTTATTTTATTTAGGTGTGTGTTCATGCACATACTCACATGTGTCATCACAGAGATGAGAAAGTCAGAGGACATCTTGAGGGCATCAGAACTTCTTTTCTAATATGCCCTTAGGCTTGACAATGAACAACTTTACCCTCTGAGCCACAGCCTCAGTTTTCTATCTCACACAATCGCCACAGAATCAACCAGTTTGTATGGCCGTATTTTTTTGTTTTTGCTTTTTGTTTCCCTATGCTAAGAATAGTCCCTGGAGCACAGCATGCAAGGGCTCCTGTGGAGGTAGTAGGCCGTTGTATCACAGGAAAGTTGGTGCTAAACAAGTATTTCATTGTTCCCCTACATTTTCTGGATTCTTTTGCATTTTGGTTGGGCTGGGTAGTTAGGTCCAGCCAATAGAGTGTAAGTGGAAATAATTGTTTTACTTCTAAGCAAGGACAGATATGCACAGAACATTTTTTCCGTTTTTTTTTTTTTTTTTGTAATCCCATGAAACAATTTTGGAATCTGAGCTTGATTCACAAGACAGAGGTTGTTGGTGTTAGAGTCATCAGCGGTCTCTCCAATTCTATGAACTTTATTAGCAATTAGAGGAGTAAGAAAGTTTTGTTAGGTTAAATCACTGGGATTTTGGGGGTATACCCATTATTGTTACAGAGCATAGACCAAGAACTGAGTTATTCATGCATTAATACCACATTTATGGAACATTCCAGAGTATTAGTCACAAGGGCAAGAATATTTTGACAGTTACATTTTTTTTTTTTCCGGAGCTGAGGACCGAACCCAGGGCCTTGCACTTGCTAGGCAAGCGCTCTACTGGCAAGAATATTTTGAAACAACAAAAAGATAGAAAACTACAGAATTACATTTTCAGTGATAATGACATTATTGACCCTTTCCTAAATTGGCTATTCTAAATGCTCTGAGAATTTAGTAACTTTTGACCACACTCAGTAACACTGGCACTCATGATTTAACAATGAAAGCAGTTCTTTATATATTTACACAACTTAACATTTTCAAAGACTGTTAACAAGCATAAGAACTCATTACAGTCTCCTCGATAGTCCTGTATATGAGCATTACTGGCTTGGTGTGGTTGCTTCCACTCCACCAGAGCAGGGTCAGATCACTAACAGGATCAAATTAGTTTCTTTCTTTCTTTCTTTCTTTCTTTCTTTCTTTCTTTCTTTCTTTCTTTCTTTCTTTCTTTCTTTCCTTTCTGTCTGTCTGTCTGTCTTCCTTCCTTCCTTCCTTCCTTCCTTCCTTCTTTCCTTCATTCTTTTCTTCTCCTCCTCCTCCTCCTCCTTCTTCTTCTAAAAAAAGATGTATTTTATTTATATGAGTACACTGTAGCGGTCTTCAGACACACCAGAAGAGGGCATCAGTTCCCATTACAGTTGACCGTGAGCCACCATGTGATTGCTGGGAATTGAACTCAGGAGCTCTGGAAGAGCAGCCAGTGCTCTTAACCACTGAGCCATCTCTCCAGACCCAGGGTCAAGTTTTAAAACCCAAGTCTTTTGTTTGGAAGCAAACATCTAAGCTTTTAGCTGCCTGATGGATGTTTGACTTCTCACCATACAAGGAACAAAGATAAGAGTGAGCTAGCTTTCAGAGCGTTTGTAGATAGTTTTGGATAAAGAATATATTAGAAATAATATGTAGAAATAATGATAAAGAATGATAAAGAATAATATAGAATAATAGTTGAGATAATGAAGAATATTATTTCTGACTCTGTGAATAGCAACAGCCCATGGAGTCACTTCGTTTTGTCTTATTTTTATACAGCAAGATCTCTGCATGTAGCCTAGGTTAACACTTTGTTCTCCTGCCTCAGCTACCTGGGTATTAGGATTACAAGAGTGCAACTCTCTGCTGGATATGGTGCTGTGGATTGTAAATAGAGTATCTTCATTCTTCATTTATCTTTGCTATACATTAGGATATACATCCTTTGTTAGGATATGAGCAGAAAGCAAAACCAGATTCAGATAATCTTCTCCACTCACCCAAATCAAGGAGAGGAACAGTATAGGGGTGCATAGGGTTAGGATCCTAACTTGCTTCTAGTCAATTGATGGGAAAATTTCCAGAAATCTGTGAAACATAATCTCTCTTCAGCATGTTCCCCAAAGGAATAATTTTATAGCTCCAGCCAATCATAATAGGAAATGATACTATCTTAACTATAACATCTATAGACACATATATCCTGTGGTTTCACAATTCATTTTTTTGTTTTCTTTTCTCCCCTTTTATTGAAAATACTTTTTTCCCCTCACAGAATATATCCATTCTCTATTCCTCTCCATTCCTCCTCATTTCCTGTCCCTTCCTGTTTCTCATTAGAAACCAAACAGGTTTCCAAGGAAAAATAAATAAAACAAAACAAAGCAAAACAAAACAAAAACTAACACATCAGAATAGGACAAAGCAGAGGGAAAAGTATCAAAGAAAAGGCACAAGGAACAGCTATAGAGACAGAGACCCACTCATTCTCAAACTCCAGAAGCCCATGAAAACATTAAAATGGAAACCATGACACATGTGCACAGGACATGTAACTTAAGAAAACAAAGATAAGGTTTTAAAAAAAGGCCCCGGCATGACATAATGGGACAAGGAACCAACAAAGGTGCCCTAGAGTTCATTTTCTGTTGACATCTTCTGCTGGACATGCAGCCTGCTCTGCTAGCTTTCTATACTGCTACTCACATGGACCTTACTTTCAGCTCTTTCCACATATTCCCTCCCTCACTCCAACCTCCATTTCTCTCTTGATCCTTCTGTTCCAGCCCCAACAACATCCACCCATAATTACCTATTCTATTTCCCTTTTTTAACAAGATATATGTGTCCTCCCTAGAGCCCTTCTCTATAACTAACCTCTGTGGGTCTATGAATGGTAGCGTGGTTATCTCTGACTTAACCACTAGTATCCACATATGAGCAAATACATACCATATTTGTCTTTCTGGGCCTGATTTTTCTCACTCAAGAAGATTGTTTTCTAGTTCCATCCATTTATCTATGGATTTCATTTTTTTAATGGTCGAGTAATATTTTGTAAATACGTTAAATTTTCTTTATCCATTCATCTGTTGATAGACATCTAGGTTGTTCCCAATTTCTGCTTATGATGAGTGGAGCAGCAATGGGCATGGTTGAACAAGTGTCTGTGTGGTAAGATGACGTAACTGTTGGGAACATGCACGAGAATGGTGTAGCTAGATTTTGAGGTTAAATCAATTCCCATCTTCTTGAGGAACTTCCCCACTGATTGCCACAGTGGCCGTGTAAGTTTGCATTCCCACCAGCAATGTATAAGTGCTCCTTGTATTCTGATTCCTTGCCAGCATGAGCTGTCACTTGTGTTACTGATAGAGCTTTCTGATGGATGTGAGATGGAATCTTAAAGTACTTTTGATTTGCATACCCCTGATGTCTAATAATGTTGACCCTTTCTTTAATGGCTTCTCAGCCATTTGAGATTCCTTTGCTGAGACTTCTCTGTTTAGATCTGTGCCCTATTGTAAAAATCAGGTTATTAGTTGTATTGTTAGGTACTTTTTGAGTTCTTATATAATTTGGATATTAGCTGTCTAGAGGATGTTGTATTTAGTAAATTTTTCCCATTCTATAGGCTACACTTTGTCTGAATGACAGTGTTCCTTTCAGTTTCATGAGATTCTATTTATTAATTTTTACTCAGTGCCTATGGTAGTGGTGTTCTGTTCAGAAACTCTTCTCTTGCATTCAAGCCTTTTCCCCACTTTTCCTTCTATGAGGCTCATTGTATCTGGTTTTATGATGAGGTCTTTGATCCACTTGGACATGACATTTGTGCAGGGTGATAAATATGGATCTACTTGTACTCCTCTCCATGCAGACGTCCAGTTTGACTGAGACCATTTGTTGAAGATGTTGTCTTTTTTTTTCCCCCACTGTGTATTTCTGACCTCTTTATCAAAAATTAGGAGTCCATATATTGTTTGGCTTATGTCTTCAAGTTGATTCTGCTGATCAATGTGTCAGTTTTGATGCCAATACCATAAATACTTTTTATTACTACTGCTCCGTAGTACAGCTTGAAATGAGGGGTGGCAATGCCTCCAAGAATTCTTTTATCGTTCATGACTGTTTTAGCTATCTTGGATTTTTTATTTTTTCATATGAAGTTGATATTGTCCTTTCAAGATCCATAAAGAATTGTGTTAGAATTTCAAAGTGGATTTGACTGAATCTGTAGATGGCATTTAATAGGATGGCCGGCCATTTCCACTATGTCAATCCAGCCAATCCTTGAGCCTGGAGATCTTCCATCTCCTGAGATCTTCTATTTCTATCTTCAAAGACTTGAAGTTTTTATTATGCAAAATTATACTTGGTTAGGGTTACCCCAAGGTATTTTATGTTATTTGAGGCTACTATTAAAGGTGTCGTTTCGGGGCTGGGGATTTAGCTCAGTGGTAGAGCGCTTACCTAGGAAGCGCAAGGCCCTGGGTTCGGTCCCCAGCTCCGAGAAAAAGAACCAAAAAAAAAAATAAATAAATAAATAAAGGTGTCGTTTCCCTGATTTCTTTCTTAGTCCATTAGTCATTTGTATATAGAAGAGATACTGATTATTTTTTGAGTTAATCTTGAATCCATCCAACTTGCTGAAAATGTTTATCAGCTATAAGAGTTCCCTGGTGAAATCTTTAGGGTCAGTTATGCATAACATCACATCATCTGTTAGAAAAGACACTTGACTTCTTCCCTTCCAATTCAAACACCTTGATCTTCTTCAGTTGCTTTTTGCTTTAGCCAAGACTTCAAGTGCTTTATTTAATAGCTATGGAGTGGACAACTTGTTTCTATTTTATGAAAAAGCCTTTTATTCATCTAATGAGATGATTATGTGTTTTTTTCTTTCAGTCATTTTATATGGTGAATTACTTTTACTGACTTTTTAATATACTGAACCATCCTTGCATTTCTGGAATTAAGCCTAACTGACCATGGTGGATACTTTTTTTTCTATGTCATTAGGTTCAGTTTGCAAGTGAACCTAATATTGAATATTTTTGAGTCTATGTTCATAAGGGAAACTGGCCTCTAATTATTCTCTTTGTTGAGTCTATTTTTCAGTGGTTCTTATCCTGTGAGTCACAATCCCTTTAGGGATCAAATGATCCTTTCAGAGGGGGAGTCTCATATCAGATATCATGCATATTAGATATTTACATCACAATTCATAACGGTGGCAAAATTACAGGTACTAAATGGTTTTATAATTGGGGTCACCACGACATGAAATTGATTAAAGAGTTGAAGCATTAGTAAGGTTGAGAGACACTGCTCTGTACTGTGTTGAATACATATGAAGAGAGTGGAAAATCTGTCTTGTTCCTGATTTTAGTGGCAATGCTTTGAGTTTCTCTCCATTTAGGTTGATACTGTCTGTAGCCTTGCTGAAAACTGTATTTATTATGTTGAGGCATGTCCCCTTGTACTTCTACTTTTTCCAGGACCTCTATCTTGAAGGGATGTTGAGTTTGGCAAAGGACTTTTCTGCATCTAATGAGATGACAATTCAGTTTTTGTCTTTTAGTCTGTTCATATGCTGAATTACATTTATCAATTTACAAATCTTAGTTTCTCTGGGTTGAAGGCTACTTGATCATGGTGAATGCTCTTTTTGATGTGTTCTTTGATATGAGTTGCAAATATTTTCTTGAGAATTTTTGCATCTATGCACATGAGGGAAATTGGTCTATGATTGTCTCTTTGTTGGGCCTTCTTAAAAAATATACTGTTTATTATTTAAAACAATTTTTAAATTTAATATATTTAGATTATATTCTTTTCCTCCCCCAAGTATTTCTAGATCTTCTCTCCTTTCTACCCACCCAACTTTAAATTCTTTCTCAAAAAACAAAAATACAACTATAAAACCCCTAGATATCAAGAAAACAAAAAACACATCCAAAACTAACAACAGTAGGAAAACAAAAATCCAAACTGAAACCAACCAATCAAACAACTTGCCCCTTCCCCTGACAAAAAGCCCACAACAAACAATAAAAGGACACAGAAAAAATATACAGTCCATTATATGATCAATTACTTCTGAACATGAGACCCATGCTAAAGTGGTTGATATATCGGTGTCATTCTGTTTGAGAAAACTGATTTTCCCACTCCCAGCAGGTATAAGTGACAGGTCAGTTGTTAATCTTTACCTAGTATGTAACAAAATAAACTGTGGTTTAGGTATCAAGGTAATTGTGGCCTTGTAAAAAGAATTGGGCAGTACTTCTGTTGTCCTATTTTGTGAAATGATTTGAACAGTATTGTGGTTAACTCTTCTTTGAAAGTCTGGTACTAAATTTTATACTAATCCATCTGTCCCTGGGCTTTTAATCACTGTTTCTGTTTCACTGAATGTTATAGATCTGTTTAACCTGCTCATCTTATGTTGATTGAACTTTGGTAAGTGATATTTGTGAAGAAAACTATCCAGTCCTTTTAGACTTTCCAATTTGGTGAAGTATAAAGTTTTTTGTTTGTTTGTTTTTGTTTTTGTTTTCCTGCCTGCCCCTAGGTTTTTAAAGTATGCCCTTGATATTCTCTGGATTACCTCAGTGTCTGCTGTTATATTCTCTTTTTGAGCTGAGGTTTTATTAATTTGAATTTTCTCTCTCTTCCTTTCAGTTAATTTGGATTTAGTTAATTTGTTAATCATATGGAGTTTTTTTTTAAAACCCAACTCTTTCTTTCACTGATTCTGTGTGTGCATGTGTGCACACACATATATTTTATTGTATTGATTACAGTTCTGAGGTAGACTTGCTGTCTACTCTATTTGATTATCACTTTTGCTTTTGTTCTAGAGCTTTCAAATAAGCTCTTAAGATATTATTATGAGATCTCTCCAATTACTTTACCAGGTACTTAGTACAATAAATTTGTCTTTTAGATATGCTTACATTGTATCCTATAATTTTGAATATGTTGTGTATTCATTTTCATTCAATTCTAAAAAGTAATTTCTTTCTTATTTTCTGTCTTGACCCATATTTCACTCAGTAGTGGGTTGAGTTTCCATGAATTTGTAAACTTTTTGTGGTATCTATTTTTGTTGATATTGAGCTTTAATCTCAGATAAGATATAGAGTGTTACTTTAGTTTTCTTCCATGTGTTCAGACATGCTTTGTTGCTGAATATGTCATGAAATTTGGAGAAAGTTCCATAAGGTATATTCTAGATAAGGTATATTCCTTTGTGCTTTGGCAAAGTTTTCTGTAAATATCTGTTAGGTCCATTTGGTTTATAACATCAGTTAGTTCCAACATTTCTCTGTTTAGTCAGAATAATCTGTCTATTGGTAAAAGCGAGTTATTGAAGTCACTCATCACTGTGTAAAGGTCAATATGTGATTTAAGCTATAGTAATGTTTCTTTTATGCACTTGTGTACCCTTGTGTTTAGTATTCTCTTTGTGGAATTTTGTTTTGGTGAATATGTAAGTGTCCTTCTCTACCTCTTCTGATTAGATTTGTTTTGCAGTCTATTTTGTCAATATTAAAATGACTACATGGCTACACCAGCCTTGTTTTCTAATAAAAAAATTATTTTATTTTACTTTATTTTATTTCATGTGCATTGTTATGAGGGTATCACATGCCCTGGAACTGAAGTTCTAAGCAGGTTTGAATTGACATATAGGTACTGTGAATTGAACCTCAGTCCTTTGGAAGAGTAGCCAGGGCTCTTAACTGCTGAGCCATCTCTCTAGGCCCAGTGGCTTCCTTTTTAGGTTCATTTGCTTGGTATATCTTTTTTTTTTTTTTGGAGCTGGGGACCAAACCCAGGGCCTTGCACTTGCTAGGTAAGCGCTCTACCACTGAGCTAAATCCCCAACCCCTTGATATGTCTTTATACACCTTTTTGCCCTAAATTGATGCCAATTCTCAATGTTAAAGTGTGTTTCTCGCATTCAAGTAAAGGATGGATCCTGTTTTAACATCTATTCTGCTGATCTATATTTCTCTCTCTCTCTCTCTCTCTCTCTCTCTCTCTCTCTCTCTCTCTCTCCCTCCCTATATGCATATATGTGTGTGTGTGTGTGTGTGTGTATGTGTGTGTGTGTGTGTGTGTGTGTGTGTACACTGTAGCTGTCTTCAGACACACCATAGAGGACATCAGATCCCATTACAGACGGTTGTGAGCCACCATGTGGTTGCTGGGAATTCAGGACCTCTGGAAGAGCAGTCAGTGCTCTTAATCGCTGAGCCATCTCTCTGGTCCCAGTCTGTATTTTTCTATTGGCAAATTGAGACAATTGACACGGAGAGAAGGCTATGAAAAGTACTTGTTGATTCCTGCTTTTTGTTTGTTTGTTTGTTTTGGTAGTGGTGAGTGTGTGTGTGTGTGTGTGTGTGTGTGTGTGTGTGTGTGTGTGTGTGTGCCTTCTTTTGGTTCGCTGATCTGGAATTCCTGTTTATTGGGTATGGTTAACCTCTTTAGATTGAAATTTTCCTCCTAATGCCTTTAATAGGGCCTGGGGTTGTAGATAAGTATTGCTTAAATTTGTCTTTATTTCTCCAAGTAAAAGTTTAAGATGAAAAGTTTGCTGGGTATAATAGTCTAGTCGTGTTCTCTTAGAATTTGCACCCCATCTGTCCAGACACTTCTGGCTTGTAGAGTCTCCACTGAGAAGTGAGGTGTTACTCTAAAAGCTCTGACTTTATATGTTATCTGGTCTTTTTTCCTTGCCTCATTTAATATCCTTTCTTTGTTCTGTATAATTTGTGTTCTGATTATTATGTGATCTGTGGAATTGCCAAGTCCTGCATAGTCATGCAGAACAGATGGCATGACACAGTTCCTGCCCCTGTAGCACAGCTAGCAGCCTATGTGTCTCCATAAGTATTGATGGTTGCTAAGCATAAGACTTGTTTGTATATTTTAGTTTGTCTCTTTTTGGGAGGAATATCCATTCTGCTGAGGTTAATGACTCCATGATAAAGAAAACAGCATGAGTCTAGGATGCAAGGTTATGTCTCAGCAAAATGGTAAATGTTATGACCTTCAGAACAGCCAGTAAGGCTATGGGAAAGAACTCTGAAAACATGAGTTCAAAAATATATAATTTCTGAAATGTGCAAAAATATAAGTATGCAGTGTGAAGTATCTGAGGGGCTTCACAGATCTAATAGAACAAAGGCAGTTACACTATGACCAAACTTATGGAAAGATACTAAGGAGATAAAGAAGTTTAGGGAGGGGAGATCTCAGGATGAGATCCTGGAGTAAAGGACTGAATTGATATGTAAACAAAAGACTGGGCTTTAGTTCACAAAAGAGAGCTACCCAGAAAGAACTTGAAGAGTGAACACAGCTCCTTAAGATTTATTTTTTTTCCCTAGCAGCTTTTCTGACTTTAGTCAGAAAGCCCATGAGGTATCCAGAGATCTTTTAGAATGTTTTTCTAGCAAGAGAGAACCATCTCAAGCAGAAAGCTATCTTGAGCAGAGCCAAGAGCTATCTACAAAGATGTGTCTATGAAGCCATCTCAAGCAGACTATGCAGCTGTCAGCTTGCACCCCACCATTTGACTTTGAGTCATTTCTTTTGACTCTTCCAAACACCCCTTCCTAAGGACCCCTGACCAAGCTAACATTGTTCCTTGGCAGGGAATTTCTTATCTAATTTAGTCTATTTGGTGTTCTGTATGCTTATACCTTGAAAGATACCATCTTTAGATTAAGAAAATTTTATTGTATGATCATTTTCTGTGTCTTTGACCTAAATTTCCACTTCCTCTATTCCTATTATTCTTAGGTTTGGTCTTTTCATAATATCCCGGATTTCCTAACTACTACACATTTTTAGATTTAATATTTTCTTTAACTAAGGTATACATTTATTCTATAATGTCTTCAATACCTTAGATTCTTTCATCTCTATTCTGTTCTCAAGGCTTGCTTTTGAGCTTCCCATTTGACTTCCTAAGTTTTTTATTTTCAGATTTCCCTTAATTTTCTTTCTTCCTTTCTTCCTTCCTTTCTCTCTTTCCTTCTTTCTTTCTTTCTTTCTTTCTTTCTTTCTTTCTTTCTTTCTTCCTTTCTTGCTTGCTTTCTTCCTTCATTCCTGCATTCCTTCCTTCCTTTCTTTCTACATATTTGTTTACATTTATTATTATTTTTATAAATGTTATATGCATTGGTGTTTTGCCTGCACTTTTGTCTGAGGGTGTTGGATCACTTGGGAATAGTTATAAACTGCAGTGTGCATGCTTGGAATTGAAACTGGATCCTCTGAAAAAGCAGCAGCTAATAGCATTCTTAACTTCAAGCCAGCTCTCTAGCCATATTTGGAATTTTTTGTTGATTCTATTTCCTTGTTCATGTCTTGAACTCTCTGACTCATTTCTTACCATTGTTTGTTTGTGTTTTTATAGGTTTCCTTTTTTAAAAAGATTTATTTAATTTATTTATATGAGTACACTGTAGCTGTCTTCAGACACACCAGAAGGGGGCATCAGATCCCAATTACAGATGGTTGTGAGCAACCAAGTGGTTACTGGGAATTGAACCCAAGACCTCTGGAAAAGCAATCAGTGCTCTTAACCACTGAACCATCTCTCCAGCCCCTACATAGATTTCTTTTTAGGATTTTTCTGATTTTTTTTAAGCGATGGCTATCATATCCACAAAAGCAATTTTAAGTTCTTCGTCTTGTGCTTCAGCTGTTTTAATTCTTAGGGCCTTCTGCTGAGGAGTTGCTGGGCTCTGGTGGACATATACTGTCCTGGCTGCTATTATTTGTTTCGTTTTACCCTGGGGTGTTTATATCTTGGTTTAGAGTGGTTGTACTTCTAAGTTTGGGGTGACTGTAATTCTTATGCTTACTGGGGGAGTATTCTCTTTTTCTTTCTTTCTTTCTTTTTTTTTTCTTTCCTTGCTTTCTGTTGCCCATGCTGGTTCTTAGTATGGTATAGTGGCTGTGTGTCAGCTCCTAGGGAGTTTTCATATTCTGCTAATGTGGCACCTGGAGGCTGCAGGTAAAATGTGTTTCTAGGTGTTTGGAGTTGTCCCAGGAATATGGATGAGCTGTGGTGGGTTGTTAAGAAGTCAAAAGAAGGGTGGAAAGCAGGGTGTGCTATCAGGACCTGCTTAGTTCCCTGGAATGGGGGCAGAGAGTGAGGAGAGGCCATGGCAGGTGGTCTGTCTGAGAGCTAGGAATAAAGCTGGGGAGATGGATTTGGAGGAAAGGAGGAAGAAAAGATTAGAAGCTCACTTAAAGGCTTCGCAGGTCTAGCTGATTCTCTGGCAAGCTTGAATGGTGAATTCCCGGGGAATGCCTGCTGGAGACGGGCAGAGGATGAATGGGGAGGAAATGTGGAGAAGATCTACATGATCCACTGACTTTAGGGACAGAGAAGAAGGGGGACCACAGCAGATGGTCTGCTACAGAGTGAGGGGTAAGACAAGGGATTGGATTTAGAGAGGAAGAGGGAGAGGAGAAGGTCCACAGTTAGGCTACGTGCTCCCCTGGCTGGAAGGGCCTACAGGTTTCTAGGGCACTTAAAGAGGTGGTGGCTCACACCTTTAATCCCAGTACCCAGGAGGCAGAGGCAGCTGTATGTCCAAGGCCAGCCTGGTCTACAGGTAGAATTCCAGGACATTCAAGGCTACACAGGGAAATCCTGCCCACCCCCTCAACAAAACCAAACAAAACCAAACAAAAAAGATTCTTACAAACACCTGGAGTTGATAAACCCTAGCATATGACTGGGAAAGGATTTCCATTCATCCTCAGCAGAGGGCTGTGCAGCTCTGCCAGAACTTCAAAACTCTGGTTTCCACTGCCAAAGCTAACGAATGTTAGAATCAGACTCCAACTACTCAACAGTGTGTAAGTCATGTACTGAGATGACATAACCTTTTAAGAATCAATTTCAACATTAATTTTGCATTCAAATCCTACTTTCATCTCTACAAAGAACATCTATTTCTGTATCTTTCCTTGCATTCTCTCTAAGAAGGTCCCACTTGCTTTCTGTCATTCAATACCCTTCAATCCCCATCATCTCTGTGAGCATCCCCTGATGACTACTTCCAGTCTTTTTAAAAATTAATTAATTAATTAATTAATTAATTTAATGTATATGAATACACTGTAGCTGTCTTCAGGTACATCAGAAGAGGTCACTGGATCCCATTGCAGATGGTTGTGAGCCACCATATGGTTGCTGGGAATTGAACTCAGGACCTCTGGAAGAGCAGTCAGTGCTCTTAACCACTGAGCCATCTCTCCAGCCCACTTCCAGCCATTCTTGCAGCCATGCTCTTCACATCTGTGGAGGGCTTGATCACTCACTGAAGAGCTTGTGCTAGGACTGGAACACGGTGGTGCGTTGCACAATTTAGATCAATGTCTTACTTCCAGTCCAAAAGAACAGAGTGTTTGCTTCCTGTTTCTGCAATGAGTTCATGTATCCTTGTGTTAATCCTAACAATAGGCTACTAACATGAACATCTGGCTGTCTGAGCACAGGTAAACCCTTTGATGGGTGTGGCCATTCCTGTGTCGTACATTTGTGAAATCTATAATGCAAGGCAATGGAGTGGGCCTTCTGATGACTATCTACTTCTGTATATAAGTGAGTAATATCCTGTGTCATAAGAGATGGACAGATAGAAAGAAGAATGAGGGAAGACGAGATATGTTTAGACCTGGACTGCCAGGAGCACAGATCGCAGATTTGGTCAAATAATGAATAATGATATTGAACAAAGCGCAGGTACGAGCTAGGGCCTGCTGCCTGCCAAGCTCATGAGGAAGTGTGATGGCGAACCTCTAATGACTGAATGAGTCAGCTCACACTACTTGTTTAAGCGGATCCATGTCATGACAATGACATCATGAAGTGTATAACATTAAAAAGAATTGCCAAAGGTTGATTCTCATTTATTGGGACTCACCTGGGCTGTGTGGAATGAATACATGGTGGCTACAAGGTTAGAAAGTGCGGATTTTCTTCTTTTAAGGTAACTGCATTATAGAATTTGTTTTCAGTATTGACTACGCTGCACACCAAGTCAATTTGCATAAATGGTTTTGCAATATGTAAAATCCATCTGACTGTGGGATCAGTTATGTTGAAACCCTAAGTTAAATAAACAATTTTTGGACAAATGTTAAAATGATTTGATTAAATGAGAGATGGTTCAGCAGTTAAGAGTTCATACTGCTCTTACAGAGGATCTGAGTTTGATTCCCATCACGCATATCAGGAACCTCACAATCCCTCACAACTCCAGCTTCTGGGGATGAAATACATCTGGATTCCCAGGCACATGCACTCGTGAGGACACACCCACACCAGATTCACACACACGTATGTTATTAAAAATGAAATGAAAGTTTTTTTAAAAAATTGAAAATAGATTTTTTTTTAATATTCCGAATTTGGTTTTGTGAAATTCTTCCAGATTTTCTCCAACTCTCCACCCAACCCAAAGCTACACCATTTTCCCCCGTCTCATTAGAGTAGAAACAGGTATATAATATAATATAATATAATATAATATAATATAATATAATATGATATGATATATATCAAACTGGAATAGAATTAAACAAGTTACCAAGAGAAAAAGAGCTAAAGTAAAAGCACAAAAATACTTATAGGGCTGGAGAGAGGGTTCAGAGGTTAAGAACACTGACTGCTTCTCCAGAGGTCCTGAGTTCAATCCTCAGCTTCCACATGGTGGCTCACAACCATCTGTAATGAGATCTGATGTGCTCTTCGGCTGTGTCTGAAGACAGTGCCAGTGTACTCACAAACATTAAATAAATATTAAAATAATACTTATAGATTGAAAGACATACATTTGCACACACAGAAATCCCATAAAAACACAAGATTGAAAAATATATGCAAGAAACCTGTAGGGGAAAACAAAGTGAAAGAAAGAAAATAAAGATAATGCCCACACAAAGCACATGAGACAAGAAACTTCCAAAAATGCCATTGTGTTCATTTGTGTTGCCCTTTTATAGCTAGACCTGGGGTCCGCCCTTATGAGTACGTTCTATACCCATTGAGGCTCTATTGGAGAAAAATTAATTTTTCCATTATGAGCAGTTAACAATTGTAGATAGCTTCTAGGATAGGGAGGTGGGCTTCCTTCCACTTCCCACCTCAGTACTGTGACTCCGCGTGGCCTAAACCTATGCAGGGACCGTGCAGGTTATCATAGTGAGACTCTGTTTCAAACAAACAAACAAACGAACTCAACCAAATGAAGGCAAGAACGGCAATAAATCCATTTGACAATGGATTATGGCTAGTTTTAAATCCATAGAAGTCTGAGGTTAGACCTAACTTAATTCTTATTTCACACATGAGGAAGTGGCCCTGTAAATATCCCCAATAGCTTATCAAAGATTCAATGACCAATTGGTATGAAGGGCTAAATACCAACCTTGGTAGTGTCCACTTGTGCACCTTACGCCGTATCACGAAGTGGAAAAGTGCTATGACTAGCCCCATAAATGCAAATGCTTACTTGCAGCCTTATGCCTGTGATGTACATACCCAGACCAATGTGGGGAAGAGGTATTGTGCTAAGCATGTTGATTTATGGGCATAAATCACACTTGTAAGAATTAATCCTGGGGAACTACAAAATAACTGTGTCACTCAAGATGTAAGTGTAGAGTGCAGTAATGAGACATATTCTAAAACACTCAGGAATAGAGAAGGCAGGGAGACCTGGGACAGATTGAAATCTATGTCATCATTTCCCAGGTCTCTGATACAGATGATAGTTATTTATTTGTTTGTGCTGGTTTCTTGGGTTTAAAAACTATCACAAACTTTCCGTTGTAAAGCACGCAAACAGACAAACAAACCTGAATGTATTATTTCATAGTTTAGAGGCCAAAGATCCTAACTTAAGGTGGCTTTATGACCAACCGTTACCTTTAGGCTTTGGAAAGACAGTTCTCTGCTTCTCACCTCTGGTGACTCCAGGCTGCCCATAGACTGTGGCTGCATCAGTCAGCTTGACACCTCTGGGATCGGGCTGTCCCTTTTCTCCTCTGTGTGTCTCTAAGGGTGCTGGATGCTGAGGTAAGCATGTAGGACCGATCCAGATAGTCCAGGACATTTCTCCTTCTTATGAGCCCTGCCTAACCACATGTGCAAAGGCTCTTTTCCAGGTAAGATTATATTCTCAAACTCGGGGTATCTGACATGAATATCTGAATATCAGAATGATTTTTTGTCTTTGCTTTTGTTCTATTTTGGAAGCAGGATCTCATGATGTAGCTGTGGCTGCCCTAGCACTTGCTATATGAATCAAGCTGTTCTCAAATTTATAGAGATCTTGCCTCCTGAATGTGCTGGGATTAAAGGTATGTATCACCACATCCAGTTATAGTGTTTTGTTTCTGAGAACAATATACATTACCTCTATTACTGTAAACATTTAGGATTTGTGCTATTCTCTGTGCAGTCCAAGCTAATCGTGAACTCATGACCATTTTGCCCTGGCCTACGACTTCTGGGATTGCAGTGTGATTCATCATGTCCAGTGTGGATAGTTGATTATTTTTGACAATCCGTGCTCCAGTATGAGAGTCTATGACAGAGGGCAGAACCTTGTCTTTTTTACTTACTGCTAACTCCAAAGTATCAGGCATAGTGTCTGACAGAGTAGACATTTAGTAAATATTTGGAAAGTTAATAAAGTTATCTTTAAATTTAGTTTTGATAAAGAATTATAATTTTATGATTTTAATTTAACTACTTCAATATAATTTTTTTTGGTACGACGCAATGTGGGGGAAGAAGACAGTAAGGAACAAAGACAAGAAAAGAGGAAGGGAGAAGAGGAAGGAAAGGGGGAAATGCTAGTCCCAATGTTATCTGCAAATTCTCATGGAATAGATTAAAAGTGACCAGGGGCAGGTGAGATTCAGTTGCTGAACACTGAATAAGGAAGGAACGGAGCATGTATTTCATCTGAGGCACTAAGTCCGTGTATCTTTTTTTTTTTTTTTTTTACATTTTATTTTATTTTATTTTTTTATTAACTTGAGTGTTTCTTATTTACATTTCGAGTGTTATTCCCTTTCCCGGTTTCCGGGCAAACATCCCCCTAATCCCTCCCCCTCCCCTTTTTTATGGGTGTTCCCCTCCCCATCCTCCCCCCATTGCCGCCCTCCCCCCACCGGTCTAGTTCACTGGGGGTTCAGTCTTAGCAGGACCCAGGGCTTCCCCTTCCACTGGTGCTCTTACTAGGATATTCATTGCTACCTATGAGGTCAGAGTCCAGGGTCAGTCCATGTATAGTCTTTAGGTAGTGGCTTAGTCCCTGGAAGCTCTGGTTGCTCGGCATTGTTGTACATATGGGGCCTCGAGCCCCTTCAAGCTCTTCCAGTTCTTTCTCTGATTCCTTCAACGGGGGTCCTATTCTCAGTTCAGTGGTTTGCTGCTGGCCATGTATCTTTTAATATGGTGCATCTCTTGCTGGGTTCTAGAGACCAGGGTGAGAAGGAAGGAGAAGATGGAGAGAGGAGATGGACACCATGAGGCTGGGTGGATCATGAGCCCAATGCCAGGAGAAATGGACCCCAAGGACAGGCTGATGGAGCTGAGGCAACCTGGGCAAGACTCAAACAGCAAGTAACAAGAGGCATGTAGTTGGGATATAGTTGAGAATAGCATAGAGCCTGCCCAATTTAGGCTGCCAGCCTGTAAATAAAATACCAGGCTTCGTGTCTTTTCTATGGGCTAGCTAGATTAAATAACTCGTTTATACTAGAGTTAAGCCCCAGTGGTGATGCATGCTTGACACACTTGCCCTCAAGGATTTGGTAGTATAGTAGGGTGTTTGCTAGCTAGCTAGATTCCCTGTACAGATCACAGCATGTATGCCCTAAATAAGCAGGGCCTGGATGGAATGACTTTAACCTCTGGGTGTTGTTTTAGAAAGCCACATTTGAATGAGACTTTTAGGCACAAGGAGC
Organism: Rattus norvegicus; assembly: GCF_021556685.1. Lineage (NCBI taxonomy): Eukaryota > Metazoa > Chordata > Mammalia > Rodentia > Muridae > Rattus > Rattus norvegicus. The sequence continues at coordinate 94,410,214 of NC_141540.1, forward strand.
CACATTTAAAACTTGATAGCTTCAGAGTAAGTAATAATTTTATAGCTGTTATGCAATTTTTGGTATATACAGATACTGAAACTCTCCATCAACTCCCTTACCTCATGGGACTATCTCAAAGGGTAACATTTATTGACTGGCCTAAATCCAGCTCTTGGGAAATACCCACTTGAAAATGCATACTTTCATCTCCTGCAGCCCACGGTGGATCTGCGTCTTCAAGTCAGACTTTTCTTGAATGCCGAGCAGCACCTGTGAGTTATCTAAGATCATGACATCAGAGTTGGTCACCTGTTTGATCAGCTATCCACTCATTTATCATTCATCCCATAGTGACTTACTGTGATCTACTATTGCAGAAGGCAGAGACACAGTTTGGATGACAGAGTAGCCCTGAATGTTTAAGAGCTCATTATTCATGTACGTCAGGTTTTCTGGAAGGCGGGTACACTGACACATTTAGAAATGCAAAAGCTTTGTTGGAGAAGTACGAACAAGAGCGAGAGCAGGACTGGGCAAGAAGCTGCCTTACACTCGAGGCAGACAAGTCATCCCAGGAGGGAACAGGGAGGAATCAGGAGAGCAGGAAGGAGTCTCGGACCATGGTGCTGATTTATAGCAGTCTCTGTCAACCCAAAGATTTCCTACTGAGAGTCTCTGGTGGACCTGCCTCTACTTTTAGGCTCAGCCACGGTCTGGGCTGCGCCCAAAGATCATGGCCTTAGCTTTTGAGCTGAAGCAGTTGTTGGAGGAATTAACAGCTGGAGGCTGTCAGCAAACTGCACTCCTTGCAGCTAAACAGCGAGTTCTTCCTTGAAGAGAGTTCAAAAGATCGCAACCCTATGGCTGCCACGTAATGTGACCAGGAAGGAGGCTAAACAGATAATTTAAATTGAGTAAGAGTAATGACAGGGTGCCCAGCAGAGCTTAAAACTGGACACTAGACTCATGATGATGCAGTATTCTATAGGATGCCTGGATTAGAAGAAGAAGACAAATGAAGGAGCTAGGTTAGGTGGAGGGGACTCAAACCAGGAGCTGGGTTATATGAAGCCTCACAAGAGAGAAGGCCGGGCACTCTTGTAGAAGAGCAGGACCACTGAGTGGTTTACTGTATCTTTGCAGGGAGGTAGAACAAGAGGTGGAGCTGGAGAAAAAACCATGAATGGTTTTGCACATCATGCTATGAAAGGCAGGCAGCACACCATTTGTAAAGTACTTTGCATAAATATCTATCCACCATTTTCCATCTGACCTTTCAGTGAGTATTTCGGAGTCCAAGCCTCTGGAACTGCTTGGTCCTTATAAGAGGCATCTGTTTACTACTGCAGAAGAACTCTGTTCACTATTAGTCATTATCTCTTCATCCAATCTTTTCCACTCAGTTCATCACCCCAAAAGACATAGCACATACCCCACAAGATTGGTAGGCTGTGATAAAGGAGGTAAAAAGCACGGAGCTATGGTATCTTCACAGACATCAGACTGTGACACGGGTGCTACAATCCCAAGAATCACGTAGGTTTCCCAGGAAAATGAATGAATAAGAACCAAAAGGGGGTTCTGCCCGCTTCTAATTCAGAGGGCAGTGTTTAGAAAACAAGCCCTGGAGTGTTACTTGCAGGATTCTATTCTGAGGAAATCATCATTTATGATGTGGTTTATGGTGATTATTGATGACAGCAGTGTTTCTGAGCATCTAATTGGTGTTTGCTGTTGCCCTGCTAAATGCTACCTCTTAGTTTTATGTGTGCTCGGAACAGCCATATTGTACATAAGAGGCAGGAACAATGAGTAATGCACACTTTCCTATGAGAAAAATTAAGACAAATACATGAATAAATAAAAGGTTAAATAACATGTCTGAGGCCATGCAGGGGATGTTCACTGAAGCTGAACAAACTCATTCTAAAAAAGAAACTTAAAGTAAGCTGAGGGGAAACAAAGTTTGCTTACATGTACATAAAAGACAAATATTTATTAGAAAACTATTTTTGTAATCTTATTGATCATATAAACAGATATGCATATTATTACTTTGGAACTAATTTAGAATACTAAAAATGATATGTTCATTATGTTCTCTTTCTAAAAGGTAGTTCATTGAAGCATAATTTATATATTACAACGTTTACCCATTTTAAATTGCATAATTCAGTGATTTTTTTGGCAAGTCCACAGAGGACAACCATTATCAAATCCAATTTCCACTCTCCCCTGTCTCTCATACTGTTTCCATTAACCCTCATTCCTGTCCCTCTTAGGCAATCGCAGTGCCTTTTTTCTTTTCCTATTTGCACTTCTGGAGCATTCAGACATAGGAATACAAAATGTGATCATTTTCACCTGTTTTGTTCCCCTTAGCATAATGTTTTAGATTGTCTGCATGTTGCAGCCTGTCCAACAATTTGCTAGTTTTGTTTGCTGAACAGTATTTTATTGAACCGCTTAACTGTCTGATGGACAGATGTAGAGATTATATCCATCCCCTTTTGGCAATTACAAATATTGTTCCTAGAAATATTAGGATGCATGGTATTTTACAGTTTAGGTTTTTCTTTCTTGAGCAGATAGCTAGGTAGATCCCTAGATCATATGGGAGGTATCTGCTTAACTTTTTAAAAAAAATCTATCATACAGATTTCCAACACGATCGAACCATTTTTTTAGAGAGTATACTTAACCATTGATTTGTCAAAATTCCAGTTGATCTATGCCTTGGCTGGTAGTACTAACTGTATATTTTTGTTGAAGCCATTCTAGTATATGTGAGATAATATGACATTGTGATTTTAATTTGTACCCACATAAAAACTACTAATAATGAATACTTAAACACAAATCTATTATATTTGATTAGTGTATGATTGTGTGTATGTGTGTGTGTGTTGGTTTAAATGAGAAATGTTCCCAAGGCTAACACATTTGAACATTTGATAGCCAATAGGTATCGTTACTTGGAATGTTCTGTATAACTTTAATTTTTTTCCAATCCTATTTTTAATGGTGGCTCTTAAACTTTTTAACCTTCCTTGTAACCCACCACCCACCAGAGGTAGTGGAAAAGACAGGATGTGGGGACGTGGACCTGTTTAGAAAGGGTCTTTGGAGCAACCCCTGCTGGTCTGTTGTCTGGAAATCTGCAATTCACTTCACAGGTTAGCAGGCAGTGGCAGCTCCATTCACTCCCAAACACTTCACAGATATACCAGCAGTCCAGTATGGTAGAGTCGGGTTAGCAAAAGCAGTGACATGACCTTGCAGAGGCAGCCAGGCCTCAGCCTCAGCTCCAATCAGCAGGGGGAACCTGGAGGAACACCAGGAGAAGTTCTCCGCTGTGCTTCTCTCAGGGAAGCAAAGATGAGTGAAACCCACAAGCTTTGCACAGCTAGATGTAGCAGCAAGCCAAGTTCTGTCTCTGTCACTCTGTGGAGTCCTATTCATACCTTCCCAGACATCATGTATCCTCTACGTGCCTTACCTCAGCACAGGTCTTGCCTCAGCATGTGCATCCAATCAGCCTGAGTCCTTGGAAGCAGCAACAAACTTTGGAAGTGGCAACAAATTGCAGCTCACCACAAGAAGCTTTTTGGTGCATTTCTCTCTATGGAGTCCATACAAATGCAGCTCAGCTACGTAGTGTAAAGCAGATCAATGCATATCTGTTGTTAGTAAAGAATCTTTAATCATGCATCCTTTCACGTGCAGAACATCCTCTCTTCTGTGTTTGCTACAGCAAAACACTCCCTCATGATTCGGTTTTAGCTTTTCACACCATGACCACTTAAGTGAAATGTTCCTTCATGTGTTTGCCCCAGCAAAACACCTTCCAACCGACTTTACTCAAGTTTTCACTTCATGTCTGGAATCTTCAACAGGAGCAGTTTCTTTGGAGGTGGTACTAGGGTGAATTTTTTATTTATTTTTTATTTTAGAATCAACAGGTAACACAATCTCTGGATGTAGAACCATCCCAATTTTACAAACTCTTCTAAGTTAGAAATCCTCCAATGGTGGATCCGCCGTGTGAACTGACAACTTCCAGCTCCTTACATTCTGTCTGCTTCCCCTCCTCCCTCCATCCAAAAGGGCTGGGTGAAGTCTTGGGTGTTTATATCTGCAGTCTACTCCCATTTTGCTTCCTTTGCTTTGTGTTCTCAGTTGAAGACGTGATTCCTCAGCTTCCTGCTCCTGCTGTCAGGCTTACCTGCCACTACAGATTCTCCCTCTAGAACCATAAATCCACATAAAGAAACTCCTTTTACAAGTTGCTTGGTCATGGTATTTTAGCATAGCAAAAAATAATCTATATCTATATCCAAATCTATTCTCTATCTATCTATCTATCTATCTATCTATCTATCTATCTATCTATCTATCTATCTATCTATGTACTGTGTGTCACTATGTGTATGTATGTAAGGGCATATTCATCTAACTGCATGCATGAGACAAGTGCCTTTACCCAGAGTCATCTCACCAACCCCAACATTGAACACTTTTTAGTTTTATTTTTCATTATTTTACTTATGTATATTTATGTATACCAATATGAGTGGATACCATATGAGTGTAGTAGCCTTGGAGGCCAGAAGAGGGCTTGGATTACTTGGATCTGGAGTTGTAAGTGGTTGTAAGCCACTATATGTAGATGCGCTGAATCAAACCCAGGTCCTCTGGAGAAGCAGCAAGAGCTCTTTACCACCAACCCACCTCCTATGACCTGAATAAGATTACTTGTCATCAATATCATTTTTAATATTTTGCCTTTTAATACTGGGTTGCTTTCTTAGCATTGAATCATGTCTACGCTTTTAAAAAATATTTTATTCTTGAGAAGATAATACTTTTATATAATATCCCTCCTTCCTTTCCTTCTGTCAAACCCTCCCCAACCTCCTACTTGTTTATGCATATGTATTCATAAATATAACCTGCTATGTCTGTGTAATGTTACTTGTGTGCATGTTTTTCAGTGGTGACCATTTGGTATTGGATATCCAATCGGCATGTTGTTCCTTGGGGAAAACGTTCTCTCATTCTCGTCATCCATTAGGTACTTGTAAGTCTTTACGTAGGGCTGGCATCTCCTGGTCTTTCCCTCGTCTACTTTGGTGTGTGTATTCTCTTTGCTCAGCTCGTGCTTGGGCAGTCATGTGATGAGACCTTTATGTGCATAGCTTCTGATATTACTAGGAGATGATCTCATAACAAACTCCCCGATCCTCTGGCTCTTAGGATCTTTCCTATTTTTCAATACCTTCTTCCATAATGTTTCCTGAGTCTAGGTGTGGAAGTTGTTTTATGGATATATCCATTGGGACTGGGCTGCACCTTTTGATTGGTTGTAATTTTCTATAATGGCTTCTGCCTGTTGTAAAGAGATGTTTTCTTGATGAGGAGTGAGGACTGCATTTGTCTGTGTATAAGGACAAATATTAAGAGTGTAGTAAGGGATTATGCTGGTTTTGTAAAGTGAGAGTCATAGGCTCTCCTCCAAAATCCATCATGACTTCACCAGCCCTGGGTAGACGGATGTGTTTCTATACCCTCTTGTTGAGTGAGTCTTAAATCCAGTTAGAGAGCTGCTCTTATGAACTTTACTCTTTAGGGTTGTCATGCTATGTTGGTCATTATTGTGTTCATAGGCATTATAGCTAGCTAGGACCTTTGGTTCCCCTCCTCACTGGATGTGTGCATGGCATCTTCTGGTACCGTGAAAGTTAGTCATCAGGTAGGAGTCTTTCATGTCAGTTTCTTCCAAGTTAGGGACCTCTGGTTCTTTCATATAAAGTGCACGGTGTTATCAGCAAAACAAGGATTTTTACATAAAAATACATAAAAAATTAAGGATTTATTTTCCACCTTTAGTGGACAAGCAAGGGTATTGACAATAATCTGCAATATATTGGGAGCTCTTGGATATTCTTTATATGTCATACATACAAATTTTGTATAATATGTGATATGAAAATGCACTTTTTCTAGTTTTAGCTTAAATTTATTTTGTCCTAAGGGCCTTTTGAAAAATAAAAGTTCTTAACCTTAATGAAATAACATAATAATATTTTTCTTTTATAGTCCATGCTTGAGGTGTCCTCTGCCAGAAATCACTGCCTAATTGACAGTTTTAAAGAGCCTTTTCTATAATTTCTTTTTGTGTGGCTATATTTGTGTGCATACATGCATGTGTTATAGTGTATGTGGGTATTTATGTACACCCATGAATCTGGAGGCTAGAGATTGACATCATGAATTTTCATTAATTGCTCTCTACATTATATTTTGAGGTAGGGTCTCTTATTTGACACATTTGCACAAACTGAGCTAGCCTGACTAGCTAGTTTTCTTCCAGGAATCCCGTGTCTCCACTTGCCAAGTGCTGAGATTGCAGTCAGGATGCCAGACCCATCCCATGTTGATGTGGGGATGTAGTTCTGAACTCCAGTCTTCATGTTTGTGCTATGTCTGCGCTACCGACTGAACCTTCTCCCCAACTCTTGCCTATTCATTCTTCTAGTAGTTTCATATTTTTTGTTTTACATTTATACTCATTGTCCATATTTAGTTAACTTTTATATATAACATGAGACATAGGCTGAAGTTAACTAATTTAAACTTGAAAAACAAACTTTCCAAACATTATGGATTTTTTTAAAAGCAAAAAAACCATTCTCACTTGATTCACTTTTGCACCCTTATGAAGATCAGTTGGTCACAGTCATGTGTGCTCATTTATGGTCTCATTTCTGAACCACTGATTCATTTCTGTTTGTCCATCTTGCACCGTTTTTTCACCTGGTCTTGTTCATTTATCCTAGTGAACTTCAGGTAAAGGGATTTTGCCACCCACAGTCAGGAGGGATTATGAAATAAAGTTTGAACACACTTTTTTTTATCGTTACAACTAGAGAATTTTACTTCTACATATGTTATAAATGTCTCAATGTGTCCTCCTTCATTGTTAAAGTTTCCATTCCTTTTCATAGACTTCAAATTCCATATGGTATTATTTCCCTTCGATTAAAATTCAAGTCTGTTGCTCCTGAATTCTTCCAGCTCTCTATAAATCTGAAAAAGTCTTTCTTCCTTCATTTTTGAAAGATATTTTTGTGTGATAAAGAATTCTAGGTTGATATATTTTTTTCTTTTTTTATGGTTTCTTAAGAAATGTTTCTCCACTGCTTTCTATTGAATTATTTCTGGGACGAGATCTGCCCTTATCTTTACCCTCACCCCTTTCTGTACATACACGCCACTTTCCTTTATCTATCTTAAATCCTGTTCTCATTATTCTCAATTTTAACATAATTTGGTAGAATATTCCTCAGTGTAGACATTTTATGTTACATGTATTTTAGGGTTAGTGAGCTTCTTGGATGTGCAAGTTTTGTACATTTCAACAAAATTGGAAGCATCAGTCATTTGTTAGTTTTTATTTTGTTTTGTTTTGTTTGTGTTTTGAGATACAATGTCACCTGTAGCCCTAGATGTCCCTGAGCTCCCTTTGTATGTCATTCTGGCCTTGAACTCCAGAGATCTGCCTGACTGTCTCCTGAGTGCTGAGATTAAAGACATGTGCCACTCTGCCTGGCTCAATATTTTAAAAACAATTTTTATTTCGTCTTTGAAAATGTTGTACATATATGCTATGTTTCTCGGTCACGTCTATCCCTAACTCCCGCTCTGGCTCCAATTGCTGCTGTAAACATATGTCCGAGTAGGAGGCTACCCACCAAAGCACAGCGAGCTTATCAGAAGCCTGCAGAGCAAAATGACTCCCTTTCCCACAGCGGTCATTAACTGACAATGTCCAGCCCCTTGTCTATAAGCAGATATTCGTAAGCCTCTCACCCGTCCATGCTGCCAAGTTGAATGGCTTGCTTTTATGTAGGTAACCACATTCCTGGGATTTCCTGGGTCCAAGTGCCATTTCAGATCTGGAAGGCAGCATTTCTCCTCATCATCCTTCTGGTCTCCCCTTCTTCTGCTCCCTCCATGTTCCCTGAGCTTTGGATGGTGGAAGAGGGCTGGAAGTGGTGCTTAGTATACAAGTCCCATTTAGTTCCGATGATATGACTGCCACATTATTGTCAACACTTTGGCCAGTTATGGGTCTCTTTATTAACTCTTGAACACTATAAAAAGACACTTCTCTGACCAAGACTGAGAGTATTACTTATTCTATGGGTATAAACATAGTTATAAGGCAATTGGACAGCATGTCCAGTTGGCAAAAACAAATAAACAAACATCCAAACAAACCATAGTGTTCATGACTTCCCCAATCATTATGTTTACATCACTAGATGAGAGTTCCCCCTCTTGGGTGGGACTTCAAATGCAATCAAAGTTGTTGGTCAGCTCCACAACCGCCAGGCCATTATTGTATCAGAGCACATGTATGTCCTCCTAGGTTAATACTCAGGGTCTCATGCTGGGGAGATCACTAATGACTTTTCTTCCACAACTACCTCTACGGTTCCTCCCATTGCATGGAAGATGGCCAGCAAGAAGGAAGTTTCTGAGTCATTCTGAGATTGATTTTTCTATGTCCTGTAACCACCATGAGTGGTGTTTTCAACAATGGAGTCTCTTTTTAAATTATTGGATATTTTTAATTTACATTTCAAATGTTATCCCCCTTTCCAGTTCCCTGTCCATAAACCACTATCCCATCCCCCCTTCCCCTTCTTCTATGAGGGTGTTCCCCCACCCATCCACCCACCCTTTCCTGCCTTCCCCCTGACATTGCCTTGCACTGAGGGGTCGAGCCTTGGCAGGACCAAGGGCTTCTCCTCCCATTGGTCATCCTATTCAGCAATGGAGTCTTACCACCTACTTATGGTAGGCAACCAAGAACAATATCCAGTAGTTATTTTTAAGCTAGTATCGTGACACACCAATTATCTGGCTTATGAAAATAAAAATTTGGCTTTCAAATCATGACATAAAGAAAAGGCAAATAGCTGAAAACTATTAACTGAAAGCAGATAGAAGCCAGTCATGTTTAGCCATCAGCAATGACTCCATACTTGGGGCTCGAGAAGGGGCAGAAACCAAGGAGAAACCAAGCAGGAAGTGAGGATACATTGATGGCTTGCCACCAAAGCCATCTGGAGAAACTGCTTACATCCCAAAGGCTATTTGGTCAACACATAGCCCAAAGTAATCCCTTCTCACAATTCCCCTGTCCTCCCATTCTTTCCCTAAGAGAGTCTACAATGCTTTGACACTAGTTATGTTTGAACACATTTGGTTTGCATGTTTTCAACATTTTAACAAATAAAACTGCCCCAAATCAACGCCAAGCAAAAGACATTCCTATTTTTATATCTTTGCTGCCATAGGCTGGCTTCACGTGGGAATCGGTTATGATTGTTTCCTAACAGGCTCAAGAACCATCCCTAGCCAAAGCTTCAGCGAAGCCTCATTTCTCATGTTGATTATTGTGGCTTCTTTTTTCCACAAGCACTCTTGTACACTTCTTGCAGAATTTCATTTTCTCCTTTCTTGTCTCGAAGTTTTCATTATAAAAGTCTCCTGTGATGTAATTTAGTATGAGTCCTGTTTTCTCTTAACAATCCTTTTGGTGTTTTTACCATCTTCACTGATGATACAAAGTAACTGCTCCTTCCCCTACCCCTAGTTTCTAGTTGATACTGCTATTGCTTTTTCTTCTTTTCTTTCCTCTTTTCTTTTCTTCTCTTTTCTTTTCTTTTCTTTTCTCTTTCTCTTCCTCTTCCTCTTCTTCTTCCTCTTCCTCTCTCCAGCTCTCCTTCTTTCTGTCCTTTCTCTATGGCATAACCAGAATCTAGATCAAACAGTTCTGGGTAACACACACAGGGCTACAGGCACTATAGGACATCAGCCTTCCCTTTGAAGTTTGCAAACATGGATATTTGGCTAAGCATTTGTCCCCCACTTACATTATTGTCTGGTCCTTTAAAAATTTTTTTTGGTCTATTTGTGCTCCATTTTGGTTAATTTCTATAGTTATATCTTTATATTTTCTTATTTTTCTTCTCAGTTATTTAACCTGCTTATATTCCTGTCAAGTATATTTTCATCTCCAATACTTTAATATCCTCTTATATTCTTTCTATTTCTTTTATTCCATACCTATATACACAGTATAGTAAAATACAATCTACCTATCTACCAGTTTATTATCATCTAAATATCATCTTCTACATAGCTAATATTCTTGTTGAATTTCTCCTTAAAATATGACATTTAGTTACAATGACTAGTTTAAAGCCCTGGGTTCAATTCATGACTTTTTCAACTGTCAGTGTCAATCTTCTCATCATCTTGTCAATGTTGTGTGGAGGGGTGAGACCACTGGCACACTAAACAAGGGACTTACAGTCAACTTCTGTTTCTTGTACCGTTTTTCCTCACACGTACCCTATGCCTTCTCTATGACTATGGCATCTAGCCATAAAAATATGAGAGTTGCATTGCATTGGGGTTCCATCTGCATTTTGTGGAGTCTTGAAGGGATTTGAAAGTATCTCAAACGATTAGGAAAATCACTCATTTCCCATATGAGCCTTTGCTTTCGGAAAGATTTCCATGGCTCCATATACATTTTAAAACAAGAACAAATAAACATTCTTAGATAGAAGATGAACTTCTATATAAAATGAGTGGACTCCAGGCCTAGAATAACTAACTGGTTTTGAATATCTGTCCTGTTATTGATTGATAGGATGCGAGCAGGGAATCTTTTTCACAGACATTTTGGTGTTCTCAAATGCCATGTAGGTTATAAAGTGATAGTGAGTATTAGCATGAATTATGGGTGCATAGTTGAATGGGAGGAAGCTCATGCCTGGCACTGTAAACGTGTCTAAGAACCCTGGCTGGTGAAGTTATAGGTCCTAGGGGAAAACCTAGTTTTATTATTTTTCCTTTTTATTGGATATTTCTTTATTCATATTTCAAATATTATTTCCTTTCTCCGTTTGCTATCCTATCCCCTCCTCTTCCCGTTCTTCTATAGGGGTGTTCCTTTCCCCATACACCCCCTTTCTTGCCCCCCTCAGCATTCCCTTACACTGGGGGTCCAACCTTGCCAGGACCAAGGGCTTCTCCTTCCCTTGGTGCCCAATAAGGCCATCCGCTGCTACATATGCAGCTGGAGCCATGGGTCAGTCCATGTATAGTCTTTGGGTTATTATTTTTCTAATTGGAGAAGTATCAAACTGCCTTCTAAATTTTATCTTTATATACATAGATTAGTGCAGCTCTTAGTCCTCATCAGAGAAGTGTTTTACAGAGGTTGCTCTTCAATACAGAGACTCACAACTGGTCAAAGTGCAGAGAACACATGACATGTTTAACCTTAAATAGGATCTCTGTATCATACAGCTCCAACAGTACAAACAAAAAGGAAGATAGGGCAAAAAGACTATAAGAGCCACAGGAGGGAGGCCTGGAATTAAAATGTCCTTTTGACACGGCACAACCAAAGCACTCATAAATTCACTGCTGGAATGGTACTTACAAGATTGGTCCCATCAACATTTTCATCCCTGGATGGGAAGGGCTTATGAGCTTGCACTCTTTCCTGGATGACTAATGATAGCTAATGGTGACTGGGAGAATGAATCTCCATAAGATTGGCCTGTAGGCAAGTCTGAAAGGCATTTCCTTGACTACTGATTGATGTGGAAGGGGTCCACATACTGTGGATAATTCCATACCTGGGTAGATGGTCATTGGGGCAGGTGTTTAAATATCTGGTGTCATTTTCTTCTGTGGTTGTGCTGGCTAATTTTATGTCAACTTGACACAAGCTAGAATCATTTGAAAGGAGGGAACCTCAATTGAGATGATGCCTCCCTAAGATTTTCTTAATTTCTTTTTCTCTAAGGCATTTTCTTAATTAGTGACTGATGGGAGAAGGCTCAGCCTATTTATTGTAGGAGGGGGTCACCCATCCTTGGGATCTTGGTTCTGGATTTTATAAGAAAGCAGGCTAAGCAAATCATGAGGAGCAAACCAGTAAGCAGCACCCCTCCATGATTTCTGCATCAGCTCCTGCTTTCAGAATCCTACTCTTTTTGTAGTTTCTGTCCTTGCTTCGTTTAGTAATGGACTACAGAATAGAAGTATAAACCAAATAAATCCCCCCTTTTCTCTGATTTGCTTTATTTTTCTTTTTTTCAGATCTGGGGACCGAAACCAAGGCCTTGCGCTCGCTAGGCAAGTGCTCTACCGCTGAGCTAAATCCCCAATCCCTCTGATTTGCTTTTTAATTATTGTGTTTTATCACAACCATAGAAATTCTAACTAAAATAGTGGTATAACTACTATTAAGATGCTCTTCCTCCATAAAATAAACTCCCACCCAGTGACCATCTCTTTGACCAGGTATGTCACCGTCCACAGTAGGTCAGACCCTTCCACATCAACTATTAATCAAGGAAATGCCTTTCAGACTTGCCTACAGGCTAATCTTATAGAGGCACTTAATCAGTTATGATTCCATTTTCCAAGATATGTCTAAGTTTGTGTCAAATTCACCAAAACTAACCAGCATACTTGGTAGGATTTTCAGAATGAGAATGGTTCTCATAGGACATTTATTTGAATAGTTAGTATCCAGTTGGTGGAACTATTTGGGAAGGACTGGGAAGTGTGGCCTTGTTGGAAAAAGTAGGTCACTGGGGATGGGTTTTGAGGTTTCAAAACCATACCATTCCCAATTAGCTCTCTCTGCCTCATACTTGTATATCAAGATGCAGGTTCTAAGTTACTGCTTCAACAACATGCCTGGTCTCCTGCTATCATGCTTCATATCCTCAAAGACGAACATCAAGGACTCTAACTGTCTAAAACTATAAGCCCCAAATGAACCCTTTATTCCATAAGTTGCCTCAGCCATGGTGTCTTATAATAGTAATGGAAAAATAATGAAAACATCTGGCCTCTTTGTACTTCCAAAGATATCTGCCTGAACCTCTTTCCAAAAGACCTCCTTAAGCTGCTAGAGCTGCTTTGCCTGTTCACACAGAGTAGATACACATGGGAACTCATTTGCCTCTAGAGCAATGGAACTGAGACAGTGATCATACCTGGGGAATGCTGAACTCTGGCCTCAAGGCTGAAGGTCTCTGATATAAGTCACCCTTGCTCAGTGTCTAAATCTCCCCTATTTCATTTTCTCTACTTTCTTACTGGGCTGTTCTTAATAAACGATTCACACCAGTTCCTTGTCTATTAGTCCTCCTGTACAGAACCTAGTGTAAGAAATGAACACAACACAGTGCCCAGAACAGTGTTGGTAGTTAATAAACTTGAGTGTTTATTATGGTCAATTTTTTTCCTTAGGGTTCTTAACATTTGGGGAGCACAGTTTTACATAAATTGCATATTTTTTGTTTTATTTTTGAGTAAATGTTTTGGAAACAATTAGTTGAATAGCATGTTTAGTATTATAGAATGGTGTATGCTCACTCTGAGTACATTATGTGATCCTCTTTGCATTTCGAGAGTATAAATCTAGATCATTTACAGCAGCCTTAGCAGAAAGAATAAAAATATAAAGAATAATTAGCAACTTGGAGTCATCATGGAAAAAACCAAATATAGATTAAGATTTTGAAGCCTCCAAACTAACACCAAATATTTGAGGTGCCAGAGGAGTCTGGGAAAATTGACTAGACACATACCTTTCTCCATAGCTCTGAACCTCAACTTGGAGAAGTCTGGTTGATACTTTCTCAAAGATTGACCCAAATGTAAAAGGTTACTACTTGGAGCCAACTGAGACATAAAGACCAATTTTGGTTTTATAGCTTAGAAGAAATATAACAGAGCAGAAAGCATTCAGAAAATATCAGGAAGATGACCAAATAATTGGCAAACAGAACCTCTGGGAGAGCTTAAATGAGTTTGTGTTGTTTACCTGGAGAAAGAAAGGTCAAAGCTCTACTTAATACTTGTCTTCAAGAATTTAAAGTTAGGACCAGAAATCCTCAGGAAACAAAATGAGACAGCTCTGCCCCCTAACTCCTTAACTAGCCTAAGTACAAGTTTTAAAATTTAGAATCGGAATAAGAAATTGAGACTTAGAAGAGCAAGAATTTCTTGATTTAGGAGTAATTAAGACTTGGAATAGTGCACGGTTGGTAGTGGATTTCTGTTCTGCTATAAAGCAGAGCATAGCTCCATTCATTATCAGAAACAGATTTTTTAATGGTAGCTGGAAATCTATGAAGGGTCACATAATGAATGTGACTGCACTTGACTTTGATCTTGCCAAGTGCATCTGCCATCCAGAGCAACCAGTGATTAAACAGACTTCTAGCCTTAGGCCAGCTGACGGGATTGATAAGGGAGTCTAACAGGTCACTACCCCCTTTACTTAACGGGTGATATTAGTTATTCCTCACTATATAACCAAACATGACAAAAGTCCATAGTGTAAAATATTCCCTCGTGTCATCTTTGGTACTTAGCCTAAAGCTTTACCTGCTGGTTTGGTATAACTTTATAAATATGCTGAAAAATCTGAATAAATAAGAAACATTTACCTTAAGGAAACCAGTCTTACATTTACCTATTTTTTCTCATAGGAAGCTGTTTTTGCCCCCACAGGAGGCTTTTCTTTATCATTGAGATGATAATCTATGCACTGGAGAGAATCAAAAATAGCACAAATGGATGTTCAGTGAAAAGGATTTTTTTGCTGTATTTGAAATTTAATGTATTTTTGTTTATGAATTTCATACATGCTTGTAATGTGTTGTGATCATACCCAGCCCATTCACTTTCTTCTTATTGACCATAACTCCTCTCTGCACTTTTTCCTCCCAAATTCATGTGATTATATATTTGATATATATATTACACACACATACACACACACGAAAAGTATATATTTAATACTGAGTCTACTTAGTGTTGTTTGCATGTGCTTGGGTTTAGGACTATTGACTAAAACATGGGAGCCTTCCAGGAACCTCGTCACTGAAGAAAACTGATTTTCCTCTCCTCAGTAGCTACCATTTGGCAATAGCTCTTTAGCTAGGGGTGGGACTTCATGAACCCCAACCCTACCCATACGGAGAATTTGGCTGCCATGATCTTGTGAAGAACTGTGTATTCAGCTTCAGCCACTGTGAGCTCATGTGTGTAGGCCCTGTCATGTATGGCAAATGCTGTGTTGCTGTAGGTGTCCGCTGCCTCTGGGTCTTACAGTCATTTAGCCTCCCAGATTTTGAGCCTATGAGAAGGGTCTGTGATGTAGATGTCTTATTTAATGCTGAGTATTTTCATAGTCTCTTATTTTCTGCGCACTGTCCAGAGTCTTTGTGTTAATTGCTATCTACTGCAAGAGCAAATGTCTCTGATGAGGGTTGAGACGTCTATTTATCTGTGGGTATAAAATAAGGACAGAAGGGTGAGATTATTGCCGTCTTGATTTAACATAGTTGTAGTATTAAGTTCTCCCCTGGGGTCTATGACCTAGTTAGCTATAGTTTTTGGCCTAGTTACTGCTATCAGGAATGGATTTTTATTTCAGAACGTGCCGTAAATCCAATCTGAAGTGGTTGGTCACTTCTGTAACATTCTTGTCATTTTTGCTTCAGCGGGCATATCTTCACAGGAAAAATGTTAATGTGTCTCACAAATGGGTAAATTTGTCGATTACTTTTCTGCTCTGTAGTGTGCATAGAGCTTTCCAGCACTAGGAAGATTAGCCTGTGATGATAAAGCTGCTAGGTCAGTATCAGCTTGATTTCTCTATGTCCCATGACTGAAGGATGGGTGACTTCAGCAATAGGGTATCACCATCAAGTTCTGGAGGGTTACTCAGTGAAATGATAATATTTTGTAATGTTTGGCAGACTCCAATGACCAACAACCAGAAAAGATATACACATTCCCGACACTGTATATTTGGTGGTGTATAGTTTCTGGGAGACACGTCTTCTGCTACAGGGTAATTCATTAAAAACTTCTTTGTACCTGTGTTTGCACATACTTTAGGAAGCTTCTAGGGTACTAGGATCAGTATAGCCCCTTCCAATGGCCTTCAGTGTCAGTTATCCTTTCTCATACGAAGTTCTCTGGCCTCTCATCCCTAACCCCATTTAACCCTTGCCTTTCCATTACTCCCTCCCCTCCCCCTTATACCATCCATGTTTCACCCTCCTTCCATTAAAATACCTCCACATTCCCTGACTTCTGAGTACTCTAATTTTAACACCCACATCCAAAGATTCAAAGCTAGAATACACACATAAGAGAGGACATTTGGCCTTTATCCTTCTGAATGATGGTTTCTTGCTCTATCATTTACCTAAGAACATTAAGTTTTCCTTTTTTCTTCATAGCAAAATGATATTTTATTTTGTAAATGTACCACAGTGTCATTATGAATTGATAAACATCTATGTAGTTTTCCATTTTCTGCCTACTGCGGATAGAGCAACAGTTAACATGGGTGAGCAAGTGTTTCTGTAGTAGGATATAGAGTCCTTTGTAAAGATGCCAAAAAGTGGTATAGCTGGGTCATAGGATAGATCCATTGCGACTTGTTTTTGAGGAAACTCCATACTGGTTTTCATACTGACTGTATGAGTTTCACTTCCACTAACAGTGAATGAGTATTTTCCTTTGCCCACATAAATGCAAGAATGTCAACCATCGTAGTAGTTCTTGCAGCTCTTTGCCATTTTGACTGGGCTAAGTTCTTATTTGCATAGTGGTGAGTAAAATATAGAAGGCTGAGGCCTACTGCACAGTCATATTCTAGGCCCTGGTTGTAATCAGTTACTGGTATCTTATTAGTCAAACTCAAAGTCAAGAGAAAGACAAATATATTCTGCTTTTATGAAAACTTCTGCTCAGACACACTGCAAAGAGTATAGCCATAGAAAGAAGTAAATTCTTGAAACCACTATTATTTCCAGGGAGCTTTGGAAAGATATACCAATTATACTGTTAACTCCCCATAATGGCTTAGCCTAGAATAATGGCCTAGAATCATCAGTGACTCCAGTGAGGAAGCTGGGTTTTTTTGTTGGCTGTAGATTTCAACTTGCCCCTTAATACTGCTTTACAAGAGGGTTGACCAGAGGCCAGACCATGAGCTGTGAGTTCCTCTAGGCAGGAGTAACATCTCTATTCTTTCCTTTCCTCCCTATCTTCCCAAAGAAAACATGCCTCAGGTGTGTGTGTGTGTGTGTGTGTGTGTGTGTGTGTGTGTGTGTATGTGGCATTTGTGTGTCTGCATTTGTATACTTATGTTTGGTGTGTACATGTACGTGTGGGTGGATGTACCTGTTGTGCTCATGTCATTGATATTAGGGTGGTTGATATCTGGTGTGTTCCTCTACAACTGTGTGGTTCGTTTTTGTTGTTGCTTGTTTTCTGTTTTGTGTTTTATTTTGTTTTTGTTGTTGTTTTGAGGTTTTTCCTTAACCCTGGGGTTTGTTATTTCAACTAGACTGGCTGGCCTGGAAGGTCCTAGCATCCTTTCTCCCTCCTAGCTGGAGTTATGGCCATACACCACTATACCCAGGTTTTTGCACAAGTCCTGAGATCAGAATTCAGCTCTTATTCTGGCACAGTAAGAACTTTTCCCACGGAGCCACTTCGCAACCCCTCACCTCCTATATTTTTAACGGGAATGAATGGTTTCATAACCTATCCAGTTGTCTAATTTAGAAGCTTGAACTTTACTCTCAGTGTGCTTCCTTCATTCTCTGATCCAATTTGTTTTAAATCTCTTTAATCTATATTCAAAATGTCCTTCTCTCCCATTTTCTCTATTGCCTTTTCCACTGAGATCTTCGTTGACTTTTATTGGGATTGTTGCTGGCATTCTACCTAGTCTCTATGCCTCTGTTGCTCATGTCTCCTGAGCATCTTCTACACTCAAGCCATTCTCTTTAGGAAAAAAAAAAAGAGTTACACCATGTCAAAATGTGCTTAAGCAAAAGTCAAAGGCTACCCATAATAGAGAGAGGCATTTCTAATCATTATCATCAAGCATCATTGTTAGCTCAGCGTTAGTCAGGCTCTGCTCTGTGCTCCCCAGGCACTTTGTTCACATTCTTATGATAATGCCAGTGTCCCGTAAACAGGTATGTGCTGATTGCTAGCAAGAACCCCAGGAGGAAGTGAGAGCTGTTTTCACAAAGCAGAAACCTTTTCAGGGTGCACTGGGCCTAGTGCTGGTCTTTCCTTTTCCATGGTCAAGGTTATAGAAACCCTCACGCTAGCACACGTTTATACAAACAAAGAATTGATGGCTATATCAGGCCACTGTCGAGAAAAGGCACCAGGAGAGAGTAAGTGTCTGTGGCCCAGAGCTGCAAACACTTGTGCACTATCAAATCGGGAGCCATGAGACTTATAGTAAAATATATGACAAAGACGTGAAACCTACACCTTGAGAAAAATGAATGAAGGAATGTCAACTTTCAACAATAGTACCTTTGCTCTAAACCACATAGGGAACGACCAATTCTGGACATTAAAGGTACAGATAAAACCAGTAGAACTAAAAGATCAAGAACTCACCTACTAAATGTTGACACTTCCTTGGGTAATACCATTATCAAGACTGATTATACTATAATTATATTTTACTTAGATATGTATATTAGTTATTAAACTTTAATACTGTATACACTTGTAATGAATACGCACATTCATTTATGTATTTGTTTCTGTTTAGTGTGTCTAACCTGTTATAATGTATGGGTTCAGCAGGCTCTTTAATGTTTTTCATTTTAAAAATTAAGTTCTGGGGGCTGGAGAGATGGCTCAGTGTTTAAGAGCACTGACTGCTCTTCCAGAGCTCCTGAGTTCAATTCCCATGGTGGCTCACAGCCATCTGTAATGGGATTTGATGTGCTCTTCCGGTGCGTCTGAAGACAGCAACACTGTATTCATACATAAAATAAATAAATTTTTTAAAAAATTAAGGTCTAGATAGATGATTCTGTTGCATTTTGCCAAACTTAGGAAGAACTCAACTAAATTAAAACAACAATTGAGTTATTAGAACACACACTTCTATATCATTGGATAATACTGTGGATGAATGAGGTATTTGCTTTGTGGGTGATCAAACAGACTGTAATATTGTATTTTAAAGTTTTGTTTTGCTTTGCTTTTATGGTACTATTTAGCTGTGAGATCTTTAAAGTTAGAAATAACATTATATCCATTGTAAAACCTACCACAATGGCTAGTATACTGTAGGTGCCCAATCAGTTCTCACTGATCTAAATTCTACCAGAATGATGCCCACTCTCGCATTTCAAGGTGGACAGAGAAAGGAATGTTAGTTGTTTCTGTCACAAGAGGCTCAGCCTATGGCTGTATGGAACTGGATGGAATGCAGCACAAGAAAGCAGACTTTGGCAGAGACTTGATTACCTAGAACCTTTCTAGTCTGTTCGTTTTTCAGGAAGATAAATGATTAAATAGTATATATCCAGGTCAATTGTGTCCATGCACACAGAGTTGAAAAAAAAGAAATGCAGCCTGGGCATTTTATTCTGGCTTTAGATTCCTTTTCTCTTCTTACTTTTTAGTTAGGCTACCTAGCTCAGTAAAATTCACTATCCCAATCATAGGAGTAAACCCAAGTATTTCTGTCCAATATCAGTAGGTTTTCTTTTTTTCTGTATTATATACCTTTCTTTCATAATAGGTAGCATTCATACATAATTTATTTTTAGCCTTATGAAATGAATAGTTTCAAAGTCACTATCTTATTTTAGTTGAAGGCAGAGGAAATTGTGAACTGGCATGAGACTTGCATAGAATTAACTGTGGAATTCATGGTGTCCATTATTGCAGCTCAAGCAAGGGTTGCTTGGCAGCTCAGTGACCATGAAAGGGACCCATTGATAGCAGCCGCTTTCATTGCAGAGTCACTTCACATGGCAATAATAATAACATATAATCACTCACGCCAACACAGAACAAAGCGTCTGAGGTCCAAGATAACATCAGATTATATCAGTGTGAAATTTGGTCTAATATCATTGCTGGGATCCAAACCTCTTTCAACCCACTTGCTTTAAGATGTTAATGCTGTTTTCTGTGGGTGGAAGGTCAGAGTTGACATTCCTTTCCTGTTTCAGAGGCTGGTTGGAGAAACACTGGTTATCAAGTCTCCATGTGGTAGAACACTGGCTGTTTGCAATGTATGCCATGTACAGTAACCTAAGGAAACATTTTTCTTTTCTATCTTCTTGTCATAAAACTGGGTCTCACATATTTCCAGCTGACCTCAAACTCACCACGTAACCAAGAATGATTCTGATCCCACCTCCCAGTCCTGGGGCATTTGCTCTGCTCTCAACTGAAGAACACTTTGTACTCAGTATTTTTAAATGAATGAAAGCGAACTCAAAACAAACACTACAATATGTGCCAATCCCTATATTCTGTATGATATCTAGATTTCGATATGCAATGCATACCTTAATTTAATAATTGCTATAGGAGTCGTATCATTTGTGAAGGTACCATGCTAGACATTCTCTGTAGTAAAAGAAGAAAAAAGTTACCGCACATGAGAAGGGAAGCTTGTATATTAACTATGGAAAACTACAGAAGGAAGAGATGCAAACATAATTTGCTGTAAGGTTGAATGGAGTGACAGAATTTCCTGATGGGAAGAAAGAGAAAAAAAAGTCACTGGTCATCTGTTCTTTGTTGTCCCTGTCTGACATGACTGAATGAATGAACGAGATGCTTTGCCAAATCAACTCTGAAGCATTGTGTGATTTTTGGTTCATTGAGACTGGGAGAGGAAGTCATCCCAGTTAGAGCAGAAAAACAAGCAAGACACAGGAGCAGGAAAATTCTGTGGTATGATAAGGGAAAAAATGAAATGCTTTGTTAAATTTGAAGAGGTTCACAGAAAAGGAATCATTAACTTGCATTAAACGAATGCTTTTCCAGCTTCCAGAGTCATATGAGAATGTATTTAATTCAGGGACAGATGTCAAAGTTAGGATGAATTGATTTGAACAGGACTTTGTGGGGGTCAGTAAATGTAGGGGAAATACAGGGCCCTGGGTCCCCAATATTAGCTTTATTAGTTATAAACAGAATGATCCAACACAAGTTACTTAATCTCTCCAAGGTTAAGATGCTTCATCTTAAGATGGAGAAACCATTTACAGACCACTGTAAATACAGAATTCTATGATCATGAAAACACTTATTCCTGGATAATGGGAACCTCAAAGGGGGTGGCAGGGAAGGTAAGGAAGGGACTGGAAACGGAATCAAAGGAATGTCAGCAACAGTGACACAAACAGCAAAGGTAAGTCAGGTTGTTCCTGGGAATATTTATATTACGTTTAACTTTGTTAATGAAATATTTCACAAGTTAAAAAAAGAACAAATGCAGCATGTTACATGTAGTATGTAAAATACAACCCCCTAAGACATTAGCATAATTAGAAAGAAGGTACTTGTATTGGCAGGAATGAAACAAATCAATTGTGACTCAGATGATGTCAGGGTATTGATCTGGAATGATTAATGAGGGCTGTGGTTTTATAGAAGAGAGAGGAGAAACAGATAAGGAAAGGATAATGAAGAATTCATTTAGAGACATGTTAAATTTGAGGTCCTAATGGGATGCTCAGGTGAAAACGGCCAATAAACAGTTGACTTTTCAAGAGCTATGAGCTTCAGATAAAGATAGTGGAGACTCTTTCAACAAGCCAGCTATTGAATTTCTGCAAATGGATCAGACTGTGAAAGGGAAATGGAAGTGGCTAGAAAGGAATTTCTGCAACTCTAGGAGGAAGGGAGCATAAAACAGAAGAGATGATAAGGAAGCAATGTTAGTGAACTGTGAAATCCATTATTGAGAGGTGTCATCAATTAAATGTATGGCATGAGAAAAAGTCCAAATATTAAATGGTCAGTGATATCAAGTGCAGTATCAAAGTTGAGGAAGATGAGGCCTGAGAAAAAGATTATTAGGAAATAAATGAAATTATTAATAATTTATAATAAATTAGGCTAAATGAAAACAATGTAACTGATAGGGCATTAGGCCTGATTTTGAGGGGCTAGATAGAGAATGGATTCTCAGAGATATATAGAGATTTATGATGAATGGAGGGATTTTTCTTTCTTTCTTTTTTTTAATGGGGAGAGGTAGATGGAGATAGATCTCATGTAGTATAGTTTTGAACTTGCAATGTAGCTAAAAATAATTGTGTAATCTTGATCCCCTCACCTTCACCTTCACCTCTCAAGTGCTAGGGCACTGCATGTGCTCTCATATGCTTGGCTTAAAAAAATGGATCTGCAATTATTATTTGGATACCTTGAATATCTTTTTATGTAGAGAAGAGAAAAGCAGAAGGAAATATAGTAGTTTCAATAGGTTTGGCCCCCATAGACTCATGTGTTTGAATGCTTGGCCCACGGGTAGTGACACTACTAGGAGGTGTGCCCTTGTTAGAATAGACATTGCCTTGTTGGAAGAAATGTGTCACTGTGGGTAGCTTTGAGGTCCCATACTCAAGTCACACCTAGTGCAGGAGAGATT
Organism: Rattus norvegicus; assembly: GCF_021556685.1. Taxonomy (NCBI): domain Eukaryota; kingdom Metazoa; phylum Chordata; class Mammalia; order Rodentia; family Muridae; genus Rattus; species Rattus norvegicus. Next base: position 94,432,775 of record NC_141540.1, read on the forward strand.
CTTCTCCTAGTTGCCTGCAGAAGACTCTCTCTCCTGGTTGCCTTCAGATCAAGATGTAGAACTCTTGGGGTCATTCTCCAGCACCATGTTTCCTGCTATGATGATAATGGACTGAACTTCTGAAACTGTAAGCTAACCCCAATTAAACCTTTTCTTTTATAAGAGCTGCCTTGGTCAAGGTGTTTTTTCACAGCAATGGAAACTCAAACTAAGACAGAGAAATTATAGATAAAGGATGAAAAGTTATCACTGTGTCATTGTCACAGTCAGAGGGACACATGGGAACTCTGAAAAAGACCTTAGACACAGAGAAGTGAATGTGGTCAAAGCGCATGGCATGCCTGATAAAACGTATCCTTGAAATTCATTATGTATGGTGGATATTTACCAAATGAAACTTACCTATCAGAAATAAGAAAAGAGAAGAGAAGAAAAACATGTGCTGGTGAATCCTTTGGAATCTCTGATCAGCTCAAAATCTGAAGTCAGTTTTCGCAGGCTCAAAATGATCACTATGAAGGGGTTTCTTCACAGCACCACACCTTGGCATTGTGAGCAAATGTCTCTTCCTCATGGGAGGCGTTAGAGACCAAGTAGAAGGGGCAGGAGTGGGGAGAAAGGGGCAGGAGGGCAGAGGAGAAACTTTCATCTTGTGTCTGCTATGGTCAACTGACACATCCTCTGACATACACCCTCAGCTTGCACTTATAATTATTATTTGGGGTCAAGAGTCATAGATGAAATGGGAGACCGTCAAAGAGAAAACGGAATTTTGAAACACCTCCTTTCGCCTTCTCTTGATTTTGAGGGTCGAGCCAGCCAGTTTCCACTACAGCTGTAACTAAGTCGGAGCCACTGGGGAGGCACAGGCACCCACGCCACTGCCAAGGGTCATCACAGGCAATAAAAACACACACGTAGTTTTACACGGCTACCCTGCCTTCAGAGGAAAAGGGTCAGGCTCTGTTATCTTTTCTTAAGGACCTCAGGTCACAAGGCATGTTGTATTCTAGCATAGATCAGTTCATTGTCAGGCTCTTTCAATTGTAAGCTGGTCTTTTTCACTATTCACAGCTGACTGACACCTTGCAGAGATAAAGAATGACATTGTATAAAAGTGTGGCCATTGTGAGAGGCTGTCCAGGGTCAGGATTTACTCTAAGTCTCTTGCTGTAAGCAAGTTTTGTTGTTGTTGTTTTTTAATATTGCTTCAGCTTAATTCCAGGCCTTCCTTCCTTCCTTTCTTCCCCTGTCCCTCCCTCCTTTCCTTCCTGTTCTTTCTTTTTGTCTCTATGACTTTTTTTTATCTCCATCCATCCATCCATCCATCCATCCATCCATCCATCCATCCATCCTCTGTCTGTTTATTTGTCTACACACACACACACACACACACACACACACACACACACACACACACACACTACACAGAGTCTTTGTTAAATAATCCTGGCTAGTGTCATATTAATAGCACTTCTGCCTCAGTTTCCCCAGCTATAGGATTAAAGGCTTGCTCCCCATCACACCTAACATGGTTTTGAACCGATGCCTCCCCATGTGATTCACTTGTTTTGACCCCATAATCCTGTTTTTCCCTCTGGAAGCCAGGGTTCCCAACAGACCATCACACACACTCAGCTCTAGGGCTTTGTTTCTTTAACATATAAAACAAAATGTATTTTTTGTGTTTGTACATGGAACTAGAGACCTCCCTCCATTCATACATACTGATACCTATACACATATGCATACATACACACACCACAAACATACTGTACACATACACACTCATGCACACATACATGCACACACAGATACACACACATACATGTACACACATGCACACACATGCATATATTCCTCCTTCCTTGTATACTCCCTCATTCTTCACACTTTTATTCTGAGGTGTTCTTCTTCTTTCCCCCTTATATCAGTTCTCTGCACACATCAACTAGGTGTCTAATAACCCTGAAACTATCTGTCTAGTGACAGCATGAGCTTAAGGTCTCATTCCTACAAGATTGCCTCCATTTCAGATGCTAATCCAGAGGCCCAAATTGTGCCCTGTGCTTGTGACTGACTTACTGGATATAAATTGGTGGCACCTATGAACATTTTTACAGAATAAATCATTTGTTACAATGGCATCAAAACTCATGTAGACACCTATTTATCTGTACTGATTTTTAAACTTTTCATTAGCATATATTCAATATGCATAATAGTGGGTTTTCATTATGACACTGACATTTCCATACATGTACATAATGTATTTTGATCATATTAACCTCTCTTATCCCCCTCCCTCATACTCCTACTAATACCTTTTCTCTTTCCAACTACTATCCATTTCTCCCTTCATGTCTATTTTTGGAGGAAGGGCCAAAACAATGAGTTTCATTAGGGTTGCTTACAAGAGCATACATGAGTGGTTTTTATAGTATCGTTTAAGGAAAGATGCCTCCCTCTTCTAGCAGCCATAAAATGGCTATACGTGTTTGAAGAGTGGTGGCTCCTCATGAACCTCTTTGGCCCCATATTGATAGGCTCGGTGTTATGTGAGCCTTGTAGAAGAATCACAGCCATTATGGGATCCAAGGTAGTGGCCATGTCTTATTTGGGATACAGCATTCCATGGCACTTCTCTTCTTCCTCTACATCTGGTCTTCTTTCCATTCCTCTTCTGTGCTGTTTCCAGAGTCTGAGGAGGGATGATAGAGGTGTCCCATTTATGGACAAGCAACCAATAGTCACATATTCTTAGTACTTTGACCTGTCTATGCTGTTACCACTGCCCACTGGAGAGGGTGGATTCTCTGACCAAAGCATACGGTAGTACTAATCTATAGGGATAAGCTATTTACAATGTAATTTGATGGATATCTTAGGTCAATTTAGTAAAGTAAGAGCTGTAGCTCCTCTTCTATGGCTGATGATCTCCTAAGCCATGCATTTTGAAGAAGTTTATCAAGCTGTATATGAAACCACTTGTGTGGAGAAAGCCTCAGTTCTAATTAAAAAGTGGTTGTTTACCCCTCCAATAAACTTTCCACTATCTACATTATGACTGGATGTCTGACAATATAACATCTACACCAATAAAGAGCTACATGGGGCACAGTACAGGAAAAGGCATGCAGAGCTGCCAGGCCCTGTAGTTTGCATCATCTTTCACAATATATTACAGGAGCTTCTACACGCAGGTGTAGTCACTGATCAGTGAGCCAGTCTCTAGGTCTTTTTTTCCATCCTAGGTAGTTGTATAGAGTTGAAACTTCTGAGATACCAAAGTGCTTCTAAATATGGTCTGGTGTTCATAGTGGCCAGCTTCCTCCAGAAGCCTATCACGGCTCGCTCATTAGAACAATGGCCACCTCTACCATCCCTTCCTAGAGATTGGGTGCCCTCTGCCAAGAGCTAGAGTCAAAGGCCAAATATCAGAACAAAATTCTCCTGACCATACTGTGTCTCAGGAAATTTCAGGAGACTTAGGAACCCTATGCCATGGACAGAGGCCAAAATCTATAATGTTAATTTCTCATTATAAATCACAGTATTCTCTGGTGTGTGTGTGTGTGTGTGTGTGTGTGTGTGTGTGTGTGTGTGTGTGCACTCGTGTGTGTGCTTTCTGTAAGACATGATTTGAATCACTGTGGTATAATGCACAGAAAGTAAATGCTACCTGTAACTGTAATTGTTTTCTTTTACAGCTTTAAGTGCAGTTATGTTAACATTTTTTTTATTAACTTGAGTATTTCTTATATACATTTCAACAAGTGTTATTCCCTTTCCCGGTATCCGGGAAAACATCCCCCTCCCCCCTCCCCTTCGTTATGGGTGTTCCCCTCCCAACCCTCCCCCATTACCGCCCTCCCCCCACCAGTCAAGTTCACTGGGGGTTCAGTCTTAGCAGGACCCAGGGCTTCCCCTTCCACTGGTGCTCTTACTAGGATATGCATTGCTACCTATGAGGTCAGAGTCCAGGGTCAGTCCATGTATAGTCTTTGGGTAGGGGCTTAGTCCCTGGAAGCTCTGGTTGCTTGGCATTGTTGTACATATGGAGTCTCGAGCCCCTTCAAGCTCTTCCAGTTCTTTCTCTGATTCCTTCAATGGGGGTCCTATTCTCAGTTCAGTGGTTTGCTGCTGGCATTCGCCTCTGTATTTGCTGTATTCTGGCTGTGTCTCTCAGGAGCGATCTACATCCGGCTCCTGTTGGTCTGCACTTCTTTGCTTCATCCATCTTGTCTAATTGGGTGGCTATATATGTATGGGCCACATGTGGGGCAGACTCTGAATGGGTGTTCCTTCAGTCTCTGTTTTAATCTTTGCCTCTCTCTTCACTGCCAAGGGTATTCTTGTTCCCCTTTTAAAGAAGGAGTGAAGCATTCACATTTTGATCATCTGTCTTGAGTTTCATTTGCTCTAGGCATCTAGGGTAATTCAAGCATTTGGGCTAATAGCCACTTATCAAGGAGTGCATACCATGTTTGTCTTTCTGTGATTGGGTTAGCTCACTCAGGATGATGTTTTCCAGTTCCAACCATTTGCCTACGAATTTCATAAACTCGTTGTTTTTGATAGCTGAGTAATATTCCATTGTGTAGATGTACCACATTTTCTGTATCCATTCCTCTGTTGAAGGGCATCTGGGTTCTTTCCAGCTTCTGGCTGTTATAAATAAGGCTGCGATGAACATAGTGGAGCACGTGTCTTTTTTATATGTTGGGGCATCTTTTGGGTATATGCCCAAGAGAGGTATAGCTGGATCCTCAGGCAGTTCAATGTCCAATTTTCTGAGGATTCTCCAGACTGATTTCCAGAATGGTTGTACCAGTTTGCAATCCCACCAACAATGGAGGAGTGTTCCTCTTCCTCCACATCCTCGCCAGCATCTGTTGTCCCCTGAGTTTTTGATCTTAGCCATTCTCACTGGTGTGAGGTGAAATCTCAGGGTTGTTTTGATTTGCATTTCCCTTATGACTAAAGATGTTGAACATTTCTTTAGGTGTTTCTCAGCCATTCGGCATTCCTCAGCTGTGAATTCTTTGTTTAGCTCTGAACCCCATTTTTTAATAGGGTTATTTGTTTCCCTGCGGTCTAACTTCTTGAGTTCTTTGTATATTTTGGATATAAGGCCTCTATCTGTTGTAGGATTGGTAAAGATCTTTTCCCAATCTGTTGGTTGCCGTTTTGTCCTAACAACACTGTCCTTTGCCTTACAGAAGCTTTGCAGTTTTATGAGATCCCATTTGTCGATTCTTGATCTTAGAGCATAAGCCATTGGTGTTTTGTTCAGGAAATTTTTTCCAGTGCCCATGTGTTCCAGATGCTTCCCTAGTTTTTCTTCTATTAGTTTGAGTGTGTCTGGTTTGATGTGGAGGTCCTTGATCCACTTGGACTTAAGCTTTGTACAGGGTGATAAGCATGGATCGATCTGCATTCTTCTACATGTTGCCCTCCAGTTGAACCAGCACCATTTGCTGAAAATGCTATCTTTTTTCCATTGGATGGTTTTGGCTCCTTTGTCAAAAATCAAGTGACCATAGGTGTGTGGGTTCATTTCTGGGTCTTCAATTCTATTCCATTGGTCTATCTGTCTGTCTCTGTACCAATACCATGCAGTTTTTATCACTATTGCTCTGTAATACTGCTTGAGTTCAGGGATAGTGATTCCCCCTGAAGTCCTTTTATTGTTGAGGATAGCTTTAGCTATCCTGGGTTTTTTGTTATTCCAGATGAATTTGCAAATTGTTCTGTCTAACTCTTTGAAGAATTGGATTGGTATTTTGATGGGGATTGCATTGAATCTGTAGATTGCTTTTGGTAAAATGGCCATTTTTACTATATTAATCCTACCAATCCATGAGCATGGGAGATCTTTCCATCTTCTGAGGTCTTCTTCAATTTCTTTCCTCAGTGTCTTCAAGTTCTTATTGTACAGATCTTTTACTTGCTTGGTTAAAGTCACACCGAGGTACTTTATATTATTTGGGTCTATTTTGAAGGGTGTCGTTTCCCTAATTTCTTTCTCGGCTTGTTTCTCTTTTGTATAGAGGAAGGCAACTGATTTATTTGAGTTAATTTTATACCCAGCCACTTTGCTGAAGTTGTTTATCAGCTTTAGTAGTTCTCTGGTGGAACTTTTGGGATCACTTAAATATACTATCATGTCATCTGCAAATAGTGATATTTTGACCTCTTCTTTTCCGATCTGTATCCCCTTGATCTCCTTTTGTTGTCTGATTGCTCTGGCTAGAACTTCAAGAACTATATTGAATAAGTAGGGAGAGAGTGGGCAGCCTTGTCTAGTCCCTGATTTTAGTGGGATTGCTTCGAGTTTCTCTCCATTTAGTTTAATGTTAGCAAATGGTTTGCTGTATATGGCTTTTACTATGTTTAGGTATGGGCCTTGAATTCCTATTCTTTCCAGGACTTTTATCATGAAGGGGTGTTGAATTTTGTCAAATGCTTTCTCAGCATCTAATGAAATGATCATGTGGTTTTGTTCTTTCAGTTTGTTTATATGATGGATCACGTTGATGGTTTTCCATATATTAAACCATCCCTGCATGCCTGGGATGAAGCCTACTTGATCATGGTGGATGATTGTTTTGATGTGCTCTTGAATTCGGTTTGCCAGAATTTTATTGAGTATTTTTGCGTCGATATTCATAAGGGAAATTGGTCTGAAGTTCGCTTTCTTTGTTGTGTCTTTGTGTGGTTTAGGTATAAGAGTAATTGTGGCTTTGTAGAAGGAATTCGGTAGTGCTCCATCTGTTTCAATTTTGTGGAATATTTTGGATAATATTGGTATGAGGTCTTCTATGAAGGTTTGATAGAATTCTGCACTAAACCCGTCTGGACCTGGGCTCTTTTTGGTTGGAAGACCTTTAATGACTGCTTCTATTTCCTTAGGAGTTATGGGGTTGTTTAACTGGTTTATCTGTTCCTGATTTAACTTCGATACCTGGTATCTGTCTAGGAAATTGTCCATTTCCTGAAGATTTTCAAATTTTGTTGAATATAGGTTTTTATAGTAAGATCTGATGATTTTTTGAATTTCCTCTGAATCTGTAGTTATGTCTCCCTTTTCATTTCTAATTTTGTTAATTTGGACGCACTCTCTGTGTCCTCTCGTTAGTCTGGCTAAGGGTTTATCTATCTTGTTGATTTTCTCAAAGAACCAACTTTTGGTTCTGTTGATTCTTTCTATGGTCCTTTTTGTTTCTACTTGGTTGATTTCAGCTCTGAGTTTGATTATTTCCTGCCTTCTACTCCTCCTGGGTGTATTTGCTTCTTTTTGTTCTAGAGCTTTTAGGTGTGCTGTCAAGCTGCTGACATATGCTCTTTCCTGTTTCTTTCTGCAGGCACTCAGCGCTATGAGTTTTCCTCTTAGCACAGCTTTCATTGTGTCCCATAAGTTTGGGTATGTTGTATCTTCATTTTCATTAAATTCTAAAAAGTTTTTAATTTCTTTCTTTATTTCTTCCTTGACCAGGTTATCATTGAGTAGAGCATTGTTCAATTTCCACGTATATGTGGGCATTCTTCCCTTATTGTTATTGAAGACCAGTTTTAGGCCGTGGTGGTCCGATAGCACGCATGGGATTATTTCTATCTTTCTGTACCTGTTGAGGCCCGTTTTTTGACCAATTATATGGTCAATTTTGGAGAAAGTACCATGAGGAGCTGAGAAGAAGGTATATCCTTTTGCTTTAGGATAGAATGTTCTATAAATATCCGTTAAGTCCATTTGGCTCATGACTTCTCTTAGTCTGTCGACATCACTGTTTAATTTCTGTTTCCATGATCTGTCCATTGATGAGAGTGGGGTGTTGAAATCTCCCACTATTATTGTGTGAGGTGCAATGTGTCTTTTGAGCTTTAGTAAGGTTTCTTTTACGTATGTAGGTGCCCTTGTATTTGGGGCATAGATATTTAGGATTGAGAGTTCATCTTGGTGGATTTTTCCTTTGATGAATATGAAGTGTCCTTCCTTATCTTTTTTGATGACTTTTAGTTGGAAATTGATTTTATTTGATATTAGAATGGCTACTCCAGCTTGCTTCTTCTGACCATTTGCTTGGAAAGTTGTTTTCCAGCCTTTCACTCTGAGGTAGTGTCTGTCTTTGTCTCTGAGGTGTGTTTCCTGTAGGCAGCAGAATGCAGGGTCCTCATTGTGTATCCAGTTTGTTAATCTATGTCTTTTTATTGGGGAGTTGAGGCCATTGATATTGAGAGATATTAAGGAATAGTGATTATTGCTTCCCTTTATATTCATATTTGGATGTGAGGTTATGTTTGTGTGCTTTCATTCTCTTTGTTTTGTTGCCAAGACGATTAGTTTCTTGCTTCTTCTAGGGTATAGCTTGCCTCCTTATGTTGGGCTTTACCATTTATTATCCTTTGTAGTGCTGGATTTGTAGAAAGATATTGTGTAAATTTGGTTTTGTCATGGAATATCTTGGTTTCTCCATCAATGTTAATTGAGAGTTTTGCTGGATACAGTAACCTGGGCTGGCATTTGTGTTCTCTTAGGGTCTGTATGACATCAGTCCAGGATCTTCTGGCCTTCATAGTTTCTGGCGAGAAGTCTTGTGTGATTCTGATAGGTCTCCCTTTATATGTTACTTGACCTTTTTCCCTTACTGCTTTTAATATTCTTTCTTTATTTTGTGCGTTTGGTGTTTTGACAATTATGTGATGGGAGGTGTTTCTTTTCTGGTCCAATCTATTTGGAGTTCTGTAGGCTTGTTGTATGTCTATGGGTATCTCTTTTTTTAGGTTAGGGAAGTTTTCTTCTATGATTTTGTTGAAGATATTTACTGGTCCTTTGAGCTGGGAGTCTTCACTCTCTTCTATACCTATTATCCTTAGGTTTGATCTTCTCATTGAGTCCTGGATTTCCTGTATGTTTTGGACCAGTAGCTTTTTCCGCTTTACATTATCTTTGACAGTTGAGTCAATGATTTCTATGGAATCTTCTGCTCCTGAGATTCTCTCTTCCATCTCTTGAATTCTGTTGGTGAGGCTTGTATCTACAGCTCCTTGTCTCTTCTTTTGGTTTTCTATATCCAGGGTTGTTTCCATGTCTTCTTTCTTGATTGCTTCTATTTCCATTTTTAATTCCTTCAACTGTTTGATTGTGTTTTCCTGGAATTCTTTCAGGGATTTTTGCGATTCCTCTCTGTAGGCTTTTACTTGTTTATTAATGTTTTCCTGTGCTTCCCTAAGTGTGTTCATGTCTTTCTTGAAGTCCTCCAGCATCATGATCAAAAATGATTTTGTAACTAGATCTTGCTTTTCTGGTGTGTTTGGATATTCCATGTTTGTTTTGGTGGGAGAATTGGGCTCCGATGATGGCATGTAGTCTTGGTTTCTGTTGCTTGGGTTCCTTTGCTTGCCTCTCGCCATCAGATTATCTCTAGTGTTACTTTGTTCTGCTATTTCTGACAGTGGCTAGACTGTCCTATAAGTCTGTGTGACAGGAGTGCTGTAGACCTGTTTTCCTCTCTTTCAGTCAGTTATGGGGACAGAGTGTTCTGCTTTCTGGCGTGTAGTCTTTCCTCTCTACAGGTCTTCAGCTGTTCCTGTGGGCCTGTGTCTTGAGTTCACCAGGCAGCTTTCTTGCAGCAGAAAATTTGGTCTTACCTGTGGTCCCGAGGCTCAGGTTTGCTCGTGGGGTGCTCCCCACGGGCTCTCTGCAGCGGCAGCAACCAGGAAGACCTGTGCCGCCCCTTCCGGGAGCTTCAGTGCACCAGGGTTCCAGATGGTCTTTGGCTTTTTCCTCTGGTGTCCGAGATGTGTGTGCAGGGAGCAGTCACTTCTGGTTTCCCAGGCTTGTCTGCCTCTCTGAAGGTTTAGCTCTCCCTCCCACGGGATTTGGGTGCAGAGCCACATTTACTTTTTTAAAAAGGGGTGGCAATATGTATACTTTCTGCAACATTTTGATTTTAACTGTGAAAAGAGTAACCAGGTAATCAGGAAATACCAACCTTTTTATTTTGGTAAGAATCAAATCTAGGGCTTTCATTCCTGTCAGGCAAGAATTCTCTTAGTAAGCTGCATCCTAGGCCAGAATCTCTTTCTAATATGTTACCCGGGAGACCAAAGAGCTGCCTGACTATTCCTACGTGGGCATAATTATCTTCAATTTCTGAAGAACACCATCGTTTCCCGTCCATGTTCAATCTTTTTATATAAAATGATTTTAAGCACACATGGTCTCTGTGGCACAATGGATAGCGCATTGAACTTCTGAAACCACTTACCTCACACAGATGGAAGGTGTTGTATACATCTGCAAAGTAGATTGGAGCATTCACAGAAATTTCAGGGCTGTGGAGGACTGTACCTTACCATGGGCTCATCTTAAGTGAATACTTGGGTTTTTATATTGACGAATAGGCCATTTCTTCAAGACCCATGTGCCATCCAGAAGACAATCATTTTGTTTCAGACTTCGAGATGTGGAAGTGATTTATTACCTGTGTGAACAAGTTATACATCTCCTGGCCTCAGTCTCCATGTCTGGACAATGACTCTACTGGATTCACAGACCTCTTGTGGTGACTTGGTACCACTGAAGCTAAATGAGTTCTTCATGCCCCCCAAACCCCCCAGCGTAAGACACATTTGCTATCATCCAATTTGCACTTATTGCAGATATAGTACTTTGATGTTTTATTCAAAGATTAGTATATTTTATAAAATACAGAAAAAGCTCAACAGCAACTTTATGATGTCATACTCAAACATTTACATACTTATTACTTTAAATTTCTAAGATGAATACCTACCAACCAATGACACAAATCAACACAATTACTTGGTACTTTTAGAGGTTTATATAATGCATGCTAATGTAAAAGCAAACCTAATTCTTACATTTATGATGAATTAATTTTGATGTGGGTGCCAGAATTGGGGGTAAATGGTCATTTAAAATATATTTGAAACAACTAAATGTACAAAATCGAACTGGACTCTCCACTTACCTTTTATATAAAATTTAACTCAAATTGGGTCATTGACCTAGATATAAGAGCTGAAAACTGAATGTCATAGATGGTCACCTAACAGTAAATCTTCATTTTTTTTATGCAATTAGGTTTTTCTTTGTTTTTGTTTTGTTTTGAAAAACATAGCAAAATGCACATTATAAAATGGGAGAATAGACAAATTGGACTATACATATTGGGATTACACCAAAAATAAAAAAACCTCCATGTCACAAACAAACATGTCACAAGAGACAAAAGAAACCAGACAGAATGGGAGAAAATACTTCCATCCATCTCATAAGTGACTTGCATTCAAAATATATAAATGCTTTTACAAAATTAAAGACAACTGATCACATGAAAATATGGTCAAACGATATCAAGAGACCATCTATCTTCCCAATGGATATATAAGTAACCAGTAAATACATGAAAGAAATTCATTATCATTAATCACTTGGAGGCACTGAGTAAAACAATATAGAAATAGCATCTCTCACCATGGTGACTATGACCAAAGAGTTGCAAAATAAGTGTTAGGATGCAGAAAGATGCAAGTCTCACGTACTGCTGGTCTAATGTGACATGGTTCAGACATGCTGGAAAACAATCTGAGGTTATCAAGAGCGAGAAGTGTAGCTCCTCTAAGTCTCAACAATTCTACTCCTCAGGATGTTCTGTGACACATGAACAATATCTATGCATCCCAGATAAGGAATGCACGATAGACTAAAGTATGATTACCTACAAAGTTCAACTTGGTGAACCAGTTAACTATATTGAGGTTATTTTCAGAAATATGGGTGAGGGGTTACTTGGAGGAGGAGGAGGAAGGGAAAGGGGAGGAAGTGGAGAAGAAGAAACTCAAAGTTAGCTGCATTACCAAATGTCCACTGCTGAACGGTCGACAGCTCAGAAAAGCTGGAAACCTGGAGCACACTGCCCAGCCTGCAGGTAGGGCAGCAGGTTGGGGAATGTCCTTTCCAGGTACCTCAGCTGACCTAAGACCCTTTCAGAAAGCCTGGCTGGTGTTTGTTTCTTCTCTGCAGTTTGCCTGGTCCGTTTCCTTCAAGCTGCTTGTCTTTGCTTTTCCCAGGAGTCTGAGCCTCTTCCAGGAAGCTCTGCTTGTCTGAGAGTAAGTCTCTGAGAGCAGTCTTTATCTCTTACATACTCTTGCAGAGGGAGAAGCCTTCAGGGTCTTTCTGCAAACTATGAGTGGTTCCTAATCTTAATGAGCTTTTCTGCAGAGTAGTGTTTAACCTCTCCTTAGACTGCTCTGTTGTTTCACCTCCTATCTTGAAATATCCAGCTGTTTCACCTCCAGCTTCCCACCTTAGGTCTTAAGAAACTTTCCTCCAAGATAGAAGTTTTAATCCTGAAGAAAACTAGTCCATAATACAAAGGTCCACAGAAAAAGCTGCACATTAGTGTTTATGGCACAGTAATTTAGAATGAACAAAAGTGGAAACAACCAAACTGGGGTTGTTTCTATCATCGGAGAAATGGATAAGCAAAATGTGGTATATCCATGAAATGGAATGTTATTTGGTAGCAAAAGGAATGATGTTCAATATAAATTACAACACGGATACATAAGTTCTGCAGAAAAGATCTATATCATATAACTAAATTCATATGAAATGTTCCCCAAAGATAATTCTATCAGACAGAAGTAGATCAAAGATTTTTAGTTACTCTAGGAAAGCAGGTCAAGAAGCCGGGAAGTAACTATCAGGTACAATGCTTCTTTTCTCATGAATTATTCTAAAATAAGATCTCAGTGGTGGCTGTGAACTTTGAACATACACACACACACACACACACACACACACACACACACACACACACACACACACATTCACATAAAGTCTTTTATTGAGAATAGATTCATATAATACATTCTGATTGTAGGCTCACCCTGTTATACTTCTACCAGTTCCTCTCCAATCTCAGCCCATCTGGATCCCACCCTTTCTGTCTCTCCTTGAAAAGCAAACAGGGCCCTAAGAAATGACAATACAAAAAATATAATCCCAAACAAATATGAATATGATGCTACCATTTGCATACGCAGGAATTCCATAAAAACCCCAAGCCAGAAGCCATAATATATATGCAGGGGACTTGTAACGTAAAAAAAAAGGAAGAAAGACCTTGACTTAAAAATTATGAGACAAAAACTCTCTAACGATACCATTGAGTTTATTTTCTGTTGGCCAATGGAGCTGGTCACAGAGCTTATCCTTAAGAGTAGTTTGTTTCTCCTGTAAGTCTTTCTTGTAGGAATCTAACTTTTCATCTACAAATGGCTATGAGTTGCAGATAGCTTCTGTGTTAGAGATGGAAGTGTGTTTACCTCTCCTTTTAGCTCTAGGACTTTATCTGGTGCAGACCCATACAGGCTTTGTGTATGACATCATAATCTCTTTAAGTTTATATGTGCTCTGATGTGTCTAGGAGGCCTTGATTTCTTCATGTCTTTCATTCCCTCTGGCTCTCACAATGTAGGGATTCTTTTTCTGGAGACATTCTGTTTAAGGTCTTGCACTCAGTTTGTGGATAGCCACCAAATAGCCAATAGTGTCTCTGATGATGACTGAGCAGGGCACAGACCTTTGAGTCTAACAGAATGTCATTGGGAGTCATTTTATTGCTATATTCCTACGTAGAACAATTGTATTGGTTTGGTACAAGAGCCTAGTATCAAGTTCTTGCTTACCCAACCAGCTTTGGGTATGGATTCTGTTTCATGGAATGGGCCTTAAATCAAATCAGATGTAGGTTGCTTACTCTCATAATCATTGTGTGAGTACTACATTATATCTTGCAGGCTAATCATGCTTGCAGACTGAAATATTTGTGGCTGGGTTGGCTTTTACCTTTCTTCCTTTGCTAGCAAATGTAGTCCCTACTGACTTTATGAACGCTAGTCTACAGGGATAAGGTCTTCATGCTTGACTTCTTCATGTTCAATGAGTTGTGTAGATGTTGTCTTTAGTAATAGGGTCTTGCACTCAGTTTGTGGATAGCCATCAGTAGCCTTGTCAATGGCCTTAATTGTATATGGGATTCTTTGCAACCCATTCCTGGTACTGGAAACTTCATTTTCTGACAAGAGACGACCATCTGGGGCTCTTTCTTTTCTTTGACTATTTCATTTAGATTGCTTTCATATATGTATATACCATAGGAAACTTCTACTCTATTAGGTTTCCATATGACCTCTTAAATGGGCCACTGATTTACCTGTCCTCCCTGTATTCCTTCTCTTGAGCCCTTCTTCCCTACTTTTTCTGGTTGATGGTCTGATTTCAGTCTCCCCCATCCATCTATAACCATGTATTCTATCGCTGCTTCCTACGGAGATCCATTCCTTCCCCCAAGTCCCTCATGCTTTACCTCTGCAGTTATACAGACTGTAGCTTGGTTATCATTGTTTAACAGCTAATTTTCATATAAAAGCAAATACGTGCTGCATTTCTTTTCATGAATGAGTTTCCTCAACCAGGATGATTTTTTTTCATAGTTTCATTCATTTAGCCATAAATTTTATGATTTCACTTTTAAACTGCTTAATAATAAACTGTTTTGTAAATTATGCTAATGACCTTTTATTCAGAAAATGCTAATGAATTCAAGACAATTCCCCACTCGCTCTTCCATCTAGTGCAATGTATCTGGTTTTATGTTAAGGCCTTTGATCCCTTTGGAGTTGAGCTTTGTGTAGGGTGAGAAGTATGGATCTACTTGGATTGTTCTATACGCAACTGTTCAGTTTGACTAGCACTATTTGTTGAAAGTGTCTATTTTTCTAGTGTGTATTTCTGGCTTTTTTAAAAATCAAAAGTCCGGTGTCTATAGGTGTGCGGACTTACTTCTGGGTCTTCAATTTGATTACATTGACCAATGTGTCTGATTTTGTCTCAATATCATGCTGTTTTTAACCCTATAACTGTAAAACAATTTGAGATAGAAGATGATGACATTATCAGGGTTTTTTGTAAAATTATTATTATCAGGGTTTTTTAGTAATCCTAGGATTTTTGCTTCCATATGAAGCTAAAAATTGCCCTTTATGATCTGTGAAGAATTGTGTTGGAAGTTCGATGAGGATTACATAAAATCTGTAAATTACCTGTGGTAAGATTGCCACATTTACTATATTAACCCTATGAATCCATATGCATGAGAGAACCTGCTATCTTCTGATATCTTCTTCAATTTCTTACTTCAATGTCTCAAAGTTTTTTTTTTAAACACAAGTCTTTCACATGCTTGGTTAGGGTTACCCCAAGATATTTTA
This sequence comes from Rattus norvegicus, assembly GCF_021556685.1. Lineage (NCBI taxonomy): Eukaryota > Metazoa > Chordata > Mammalia > Rodentia > Muridae > Rattus > Rattus norvegicus. The sequence continues at coordinate 94,448,081 of NC_141540.1, forward strand.
TATTATTTGAGTCTCTTATGAAGGGTTTTCCTATTCTTTTCTCAGTCTGTCATTTCTTTATAGGAAGGCTACTGATTTTTGTGAGTTAATTTGTAATGAACTACTTTGTTGAAAGTGTTTGTCAGCTATTAGAGTATCATGGTGGAAATTGCATGTTTACTATTATATCATCTGCAAATAAAGATACTCTGACTTTTTTGTTTCCAATTTGTATTTTCTTTCAGTTGACTCTTACTGTAGGTAAGACTTCAAATATTATATTGATTAGGTATGGAGAGAGTGGTCAACCTTATTTTGCTCCTAATTTTAGTGAAAATGTTTTCAGTTTCTTTCCATTTAAATTGATATTCATTGTAAATTTCAGTAAATTGCCTTCATATGATGAGGTATGTCTCTTGTATCACTAATCTCTCTGGACTTTTTATCATGAAGGCCTGGCCTGTTGAATTTCTTTCAAAGGCCTTTTCTCCATATAATGAGAGATGATCACGTGAATTTTGTCTTTGAGTCTGTTTATATGGTTATCCACTTATTGATTCATGTGTGTTGAACCGTCCTACACCTCAGTTGATCATGGTAGGTGACCTCTTTGATGTGTTCTTTTATTTGTTTTGCAAGTATCTTATTGAGTAATTTTGCTACTGTGTTTATAAAAGAAATTGGTCTGTAATTCTTTCTTGTTGAGTCATTTTTGATTTGGTTATCAAAGTAACTGTGCCCTCATAAAATGAATTGGGCAATGTTCTTTCTGTTTCTATTTTGGGAAATGATTAATGGAATATTGGGGTTAACTTTTCTTTGAATATTTGGTAGGCTACTGCACTAAAACCATCTGGCCCAAAGTTTTATGCTTTGGTTAGGAGAATTTTAATGACTGTTTCTATTCTAAGGGTTATATGTCTATTTAAATTGCTTATCTGATCTTTATTTAACTTCGTTTGTGTTATCTACTGTATATATCTTTTTAAATTTTAACTTTTTATTGATACTTCATGAATTTCACACCATGCACCCCAGTCTTTCTTACCTCTCTGTCCCTTTATACTTGCCTTCTGCCCTTGCAACCTTCCCCAAAAAGAAAAGAAAAAAAATGGTTGTAGACACTGTAGTGTGTCACAATATGTCTTATGGTATACCCTTTGTCCATACTTCTTTATTTGCAAATGTTCATTGAAAGGAGTCATTGGTCTGGTTTGAGGTCTCTAGCTTCTGGTACGCTATCAGTACTAGGTTCTCTCTGGGACTCTTCTTCATTATCCTGTTGTTGCCCTGTGTCATGGAGTCCCTGCAGCTTTGGATGTACAGGATCAGCTACTTCATGCTCTTCAGTAGCTCATAGATGGGGCAGATGTTGGGGTGGGCCAACTCAAAGCCCTGGACCTGAGCTTGGATGGAAGCTGTGTTGGTTACACTGTTAGCTTTCCAGCACCCGCACTACCAGGCCAAGTTCTCCAGCACTGTCCTGGTTAGCTCACCCAATGCTAAAGCTAAGAAGAGGCAGAGCCAGCTCCCGCATTCTCATCCCCTCAGGCTGACTCACTCACATCCATGCCAATGGGTCAGCTCTATTCTGCTTCCTAAGCAAGGTGCAGGACCTACTGTCCCGAGTGTTGTAGCCAGTGAGGGGCATGGTCAGCTCTCCTGTACTCATGCCTTTGGGGCCGGTTCACCTGCAACCCCTGGAACTAGGGTCAGCTTGAGGTTTTCTAGGCATAGTACTGGGCCTATTCTCTTGAGTACTGTAGGTGGTAAGGGGTGGACAAGTTTGGCATAACCCTCAGACAATCAACATGTCTCCAGGTGGGGCAGCCCAGACCCGGGATGGCCACCTGGTCTTTGGTGGTAACAGACCCTGACTGCTGCACATTCATGGATACAAACATGGCACAGTCCAGGACCTCACCATGGCTGGCTATTTACATCAAGCAGTTCCTTACTACTCTTGAGTCTCGGGTTCTGGCTCTCTTCATTGTGCATACAAACTTCTGCCATTCTTTGTCTTATCTCTACCATTTACTTGCTCATCTTAGTGACTCCTAGGTGTGTGGGGTCATCTCTGGAGTTTCTGTGCACTGCTCATGCTGGGTGACACCAGGCAGGGGTTATCTCAGGCCTGCTTCCTGACCAGGTCATGCCCAGGACTTCACTTTTCATATTTAATTTTGTTGATTTGGATCTTCTCTCTGCCTTTTAGATAATTTGGCTAATGGTTTGTCAATCTTATGGATTTTCTGAAAGAACCAACTCTTTATTTCATTGACTCTATGCATTATTTTGTTGTTGTTTTGTTGGTTTTCTATTTTATTGATTTCACCCCTGAGTTTGATTATTTTTTGCTAATAACCACTAGGATGTTATTTTGTCTTTTCATTCTAAAACTTTCAGGTGTGTTGTTTAGTTTCTAGTAAGAAATAGTTCCAATTTTTTTTAGGTAGGCACTTAGTGCTATGAACTTGCTTCTCAGAATTGCCTTCCATGAATCCTGTAAGTTTGGGTATGTTATGGTTTCTATTTAATCTGGTTTCATTTAATTTTAGAAAGTTTTTACTTTGTTTCTAATTTCTAACTTGATGCATTTTTTTTGTCTGTTTGAAGTGAGTTGTTCAATTTCCATGAGTTTGTGAGCTTCTGTTGTTTCTGTTGTTGTTTATTCCAGGCTTTAATCCACATTAATCAGATTGTGTGTGTGTCGGGGGTATGTCAGTTTTCTTGTATGTTTTGAGACTTTTTTGTGTGTACAAGTATGTGATCAGTTTTGGAGAAAGTTCCATGAGATTCTGAGAAGAATGGATATTTCTTTGTGTTTAGAAGAAATGCTCTTTAATGTTTCTTTTTTCGGAGCTGGGGACCGAACCCAGGGCCTTGCACTTGCTAGGCAAGCGCTCTACCACTGAGCTAAATCCCCAACCCTAAGAAATGCTCTTTAAATATCTGTTAGGCCCACTTGGTTTATGATATCAGTTAGCTTCGGCATTTTTCATTTTGTTTTTGTCTAGATGATGTATTGGTGGGAGTGGGGTATTGAAGTCTCCCACTATCAGTATGTGTGGGTCAATAAGTGACTTAAACTGTAATAGTGTTTCTTTTATGAACTTGGGTGACTCTGTGTTTGGTGCATAGATGTTAAGAATTACAATGTCCTCTTGGTGGATTTTTCCTTTGATGAGTGTGTAATGTCCTTCTCTACCTCTTCTGATTAGTTTTGTTTTGAAGTCCATTTAGTCAATATTAAAATGTCTACACCAACTCTCTTCTTAGGTTTTTTTTCTAGGGATATCGTTTCCATTCTCCTACAATGAGGTTATGTACGCCCTTTATGTTAATGTGTATCTTGGATGCAACAGAAGAATGGAATCTGTTTTCACTGACATTGTGAGTTATTAATGAGTAGTGTTTGTTGAGTCCTATTATATTGTGGTTTTTGTTTTGGGAGTTTTTTTCTCCATTTGATCTGGTGGCCTGAAATTATTTATTCTTTGTGTTTTCTTGGTTGTGATTAGCCTCTTCAGATTAAAATTTTCCTTCTAGTGCCTTCTGTGGGGCTGAATTTACATAATGATGCTGCTTAAATTACTTTTATCATTGTAATGGCTATTCCTGGTTGTCAATTTGACTATATCTGGAATGAACTATAATCCAAAATTAGAGAGGTCACCTGTGATCCAGATCTTGAGGTTGGAAGAGATAAGTTCCTGACCTGAATCTTGGCATAGACATTTTGAGTCGTAGTGTCCATGAAAAGCTTAGGCCCAGGAAAGACAGACAGAATACTCCTTTAATCCCAGGAAACTGAGGCAAAGAAATCTCTGAGTTCAAGGTCAGCCTGGGACAAAGCAAATCCCAGGCTTGGTGGTACACATTTTTAATCTGGGCCACATCTTTTGCTGGAGGTCTACATAAGGACACTGGAAGAAGGAAGACACACTTTCCTTTGCCTGCTTACATTTACTTGCCAGCACATCTGTTGGAACCTACTTCTATAGAAGACCAACTGAAACAATTAGCCTTGTGGGACTGAGCAACTACTAGATTCTTAGACTTCCCCTCCACAGCTGACCATTTTTAGGTTAGTTGTACTACAGACTGTTACTCATCACAATAAATTCCCTCAATATAAAGAGACATTGCATAATACAATCATGAATTATCTTTATCCAACTATTGTGATTGAAAATTTTGCTGTCCATAGTATTCTGTGCTTGTATTAGTGCTTGTAGAACATCTCTCCAGGCCCTTCTGGCTTCATTAAGGTGTCTAGTATTATTTTAATTGGTATGTCCTAATATATTATTTGGTCTCTTTTTCTTTCTGCTTTTAATATACTTTCTTTGTTACTAATAGTTATTGCTTTGATTATGTAATGTGGTGAAAATTGTTTTTCTGGTTCAGTCTACTTAGTGTTCTGTATGCTTCCTGTACCTTGAAAGGCACCTCCTTCTTTAGGTTGGGGAAATTTTCTTCTACGACTTTGTTGAAAATGTTTTCTTTGCCTTTGATCTAGATTTCTTCTCCTTCCTCTATTACTATTTTTCATAGGTTAATCTTTTCACACTGTCCCAGATTTCCTGGATGTGTTGTGCCTGGATCTTTTTAGATTTGACATTTTCTTTGACAGAGGAATCCATTACTTCTATCATGTCTTCAATGCCTTAGTTTCTCTTTTTCTTTTCTTATATTCTGTTGGTGAGGCTTACTTCTGAGTTTACTGTAAAAATTCTTAATTTTTTCATTTTCCATTTTCCCTCAGTTAGGTTCCTTGTTGATTCTAATTCTACTTTCATGTCTTGAACTCTTTTTCATTTCATTTCATTCTATTGTTTGTGTTTTCATAGATTTCTTTAAGGGATTTAGTCATTTTTCTATTTAAAGAGCTCTAAGGTATTAATAATGGCTAGTTTGAAGTTCTTGCCTCATGCTTTGGTCATGTTGCACTTCTCAGGGCCTGCCTGCTGTCATAGGGTTGCTGGGTTTCTGTGGAAAAAAACTGCTTTGGCTCTTATGATTGTGATTTTACATCGGGGGGTGTGTCTAGGCATCTAGATTTGGGATTATTGTAATTCTAAGTGCTGAAATCTGAGATTTTCTTCGTTGGGTGAGTGTTCTGTTTCTTGGTTTCTGTTGTCCTCTCTGGTTCGTAGGAGAGTGTGATAGCTGTGGCTTGCCTAACAGGGAATGCTTTTGAGATCCTGCCAGGTTAGGTCCATTCTGGTTCGAATGTGTTCTGTGGTATTTGGCAACTAACACTTAGGGATGGAGATGAGTTAGAAGTGAGTGGGGTGCTGACTGGGTGCACAGGAAGGAGGTAAACAGGGTATGCCACCAGGATCTACTTAGGCCCCTAGGAATGAGGGCAGAGATGGAAAAGAAGCCATAGCCCGTAGTCTGCTACAGAGCTTATGATGAGACTAAGTGGTTGAATTTGGTAGAGAGAAAAGAAGGTGACTATCTAAAGATCACCTTCTCTGGCCTATCTGCTTTCTTGGCTGTCATAACTCTCAGATGGCATCCTGACAGGCACAAGGACAGGGTAGTGAGGGAGGCTGTAGGAGATCTGCATGATCTTCTGGGGATGAATGTAGAGAGAAAGGGAAGGCCTCAGCAGGCAGATTGCTATAGGGACAGGAATGATACTTGGGGTCTGATTTGGAGGGGAGGAGAGAAAGTGTCTAAAGATTACTTACCTGCCTGTACATTTATTAGAAGTATTCAAATTATATATCTGAAATGGGCACACCAAATGATGTAGTCAATATATCTCAATAAATTACTTAACATGGCCAGAGTCTGTAAGAAAAGCAGACCCCCAAAAACAGGCATGTGTCTTTAGGATAAGGTCCTAAAGTGTAAAATATGTAATTTGATCGCTCCCTTGGTTTAGCTGAACACTGTGTTTTGTAGCAGTTAGTGTCAGCACCTCTGTTTGAGTAAATCGTAAATCATTGGAAATTTGGACTGGAACGTAATTATCTGCTCAACTTTCATTTCTATAGCTGTGATGAGATACAGTGACATCCAGCAGCTCAGGTGATATGGGGCTTATTTGTGCTCACAATTCCATGGTATGGTCCGTCACTGAAGAGGAGTCCCTTTGGCAGACCCTCGAGGTGGCTGATCCCATTGTGTCCTTAGTCAAGAGCAGAGAAAGGTACTTAGGGCTTAGCTAATTCTCTGGACTGGAAAATAGTGCCACCCACTGTCAAGTTTGTTCTTCTGACTTCAATTAACGAAATCTAATACCCGGCAGACATGCCCAACAACTACCCTAATGTGGACCACCTTGAGACTCCCTTCCTAAGTGATTCGAAGTTGTGTCAAGTTGACAATTAGTACTAACCATTATTACTTGAAGTTGAACCTCACCCTAAAGCAGTTCTGTTTTAATTGAAAGTATTATAGGATTTCTTTCAAACGGTCACTTTATTGAGACACAGCTAGTATACAAAAGACCTGTATATTGAACATGTATCATTAGTTAGATTCGAACAGTCATTCATCTATTAAATCAGTAACACAGTCAAGATAATAAGCATTTTATCACCTCTAAAAATTTCCTCCTTTTTCTGATGCCCTTCTAGAAGTAGGGCAACAACACCTCACTTGTGTTCTATTCTATTGAGCATTTTGGTGATCACCGTAGTTTTATTACCTGTTAGCACTGTGTGGTAAAACTGCCCCAGAGCTTCTTAATCTTAAGTAGCTGAAAGTTTATGCTCACTGAATCATGTCTCTTAATTTTCCTTCTCTTCAGACCTCGACAACAACTTTTCCACCTTCTACACCTGGGAGCTTGGCTTTTGTTTTAGATGCTGCACATAAGTGGGACTGTGTGGCATTACCCTTATTTCACATAGTGTAATGTGTCAGATCTTAGAAATTGGGCTTTCTGTGAGTTGCATCAGATGGGAATATTTTTCAAACAACCCTCCCTTCTCTACTGGGCAAGTGCTGTTATTGACTTAGAGTCAAAAGTGAAACCTCCTGAGTGAACAACAGGATTCCTTGTTATGCCCAAAATGTCTTTTCAGTTTTTTGCCTTCCATCCAAATATTGATCGAAGCAAGGTTCTATTTCTACGTAGCTTACAATGTGTTAGGGATTGTCAGACGATGATGTTAGAGTTTCAAGGCCACCTACTAAGATATTGTTGACTGTCTTTATGGGGGTGGAAGTGCAAAGGTCAAGCTGGTAGATTAAAGAAGCAAAGAACTTCCTTTAAGGGGTGCAGAGGCTCAGCTACAAGCCGAGTCTCTGGACTTCTGTCTCAGCAGTTCACTAAGCATCGTCATTGTGCATTAGGAAGCTCTGCAGTTTAGACATGGGATCTTCGCTTTCTTTTCCCTTTTCTTCTTTTTCTTCTTTTTCAGTTTTTATTTTTTAATGGGCCTACTATATTTGCCTACTATTCAGCTTTTATTCCAAAGGGGGAAAGGAAGATGAACAATGTATTTTTTTAGAATAAACTTCTTATATAATAATTTTATGCTTTTTCTTAAAATGGATCCCTCACTAAATTAAAGCAGTCCTTCATAGTTTGAGTGATGAGATCTTATGCTTTTTCCACCATTTTAGTAACTGTTCTTTACAGAGAACATGAGCCGATGTGCACTGTGATAAAAGCTGCTTTTGCCTGGGAATCATTTCTGGAAGTCCAAAGGAATAATTACCATTTGTGTGAAAGTCCAGAAAGAAGGCTCAGAATTTTCAGTTGACGGTGAAGACTGGGATCCTTCTGCTTCAAATATTTCCTTAAATTTTAAGTAGCCTCTTCTTTCGTCAAAATATTTTATCTACTGCTGGGGGCAACTGGCCTCGAATGAGCTCCTCAGCTTCTGGCACCGGGCTGTGTCCTCCTGTTGTCGTCCAGTACAGGTATCGCGCATCCCATCACACCTGCCTTTCCTTCATGGACCGGGTTGCCATTCCTGCAGGGGTCACTTGGGGAGACACGTGACGTGACGTGCGACCCGGGGATCAACCCACGTGGGAGCGCGGTGCAGACTGTGCTTGTGGCACTGTTGCCCTGAAGGTCCATCAATAGCACAGGGAAACTCACTGCGAAAGTGCCCGCCACAGATTGACCATCCTGGCCACCGTCTGCAAATAGGCGAATCCTTGCTTTCTTTTATGGTATGGGCTGTTTCCTTTTCACCTATCAAAGCCATTTGTTAATTCTGAAGACCCCTCCCCTCCATCTGGAATAAGCCTAAGCCTTTTTTTCCGCCCCCCAACCCTCAACGTAATATTTTATTAGTTATTTCAGGATTCTAAAAACACACTTGATCACATTCAATTCCCATTATTCCTAGGTCTACCATCCTACTGTCAACAGCCCCCACCAAAAAAGAAAAAAATCTATCAAGTCCAATTTGTGCTGCCCATATACTTATTAGAGCATGTTCAAACTTCAGAAGCTGGCCTCTTGAAGAAAACTGAATGCTTTCTCTACCCTGCCAGAAGCCATCAATTGTGAAGGGCTACACTTTAGTATCTTTAGCACAATTTTAAAGGACTCTTTTCAAGACCCTCATGTCTGGACTGTTTCTTTTTCTTAGGTGGAGGGAGATGGCACAGAAGCCTTCAAAGTCCCTTATTCTCAGTTATGAGTCTGCAGTCATCAATATCACTACAAAAGAAGCTTTTCTCCTCATAGCAGCCTGCAGCTGCTCAGATCACAGACACCTCTGCTTTGGAGAGGCACCCGACTGATCATGGACATATATTTGGTTGCTAGGGGTAGCACGGCTTATGGACATCAACATGACCTCCAGTGGCATGATCCGGAAAGTATTTCCCGGAGACTCAATCCAGAAAATGAACCATTCTTCATCTCTAGTATCTGGTAGTTGTTAAGAGTCGAGGTGAGAGTGAAGTTGGACATAGTATCGGGGGCTCCAAGTTGCTAATACCACCTTGCCCTGCGGACCAGCAAGCCCTGATGGTATTCCAGTATGCCCATCATGTTTGCAGCTCATGACCATTGCTCTGAGGTACCATTTTCTCCTCCATCCAGCAAGATGAACAGCTGCTGCGGCTGCAGATTCTACACCTGTGCCAGGTTTGGAGCTCTAGTGGTGGTACTGATTAGCAGGTGGCTCCAGGGGAAGGCAGGTTCAGTGGTGGCTGGAATCAATGACCTGCTCCTTCGCTGTGGCTCCCATACCTGTTGCCACCAAATCTCTAGTTCTGATTATCTCCACTGAGTGACCTGCTCCTGTCTGCCATCATTTTAAAAAATGGGCTGGTTTCACATGTGTTTTTGATTAACATACATTTTACATGTTACCTCCATTCTTTTTTGGGGGTGGAGGGGTGCATCAAACTAGATTGATGGTATTCTAGAGAGTAGGGAGGGTTCCCTTGGCCCCTCCTATTATTATGGGGGTCTGGGTTGGAAATTGTGAGGGAGATGCTCAATGTTGGGGGCTGACTTGAGACAGGGACTCCTCAGCAAATGAGGGCCTTTCTCTTGCTCTCAGTGTCCTTGCTGGGCTGGGGTGGGTAGTCCAGGGTTTCTTACTCCTGGAAGTCGTGTAGGACATGAGGAACACCACCCTGTTGCTGTAGCCGTATTCATTGTCATACCAAGAAATGAGCTTTACAAAGTTGTCACTGAGAGCAATGCCAGCCCCAGCATCAGGGGTGGAAGAGTGGGAATTGCTGTAGAAGTCGCAGGAGACAACCTGGTCCTCAGTGTAGCCCAGGATGCCCTTTAGTGGGGCCCTTGGATGCCTGCTTCACCACCTTCTTAATGTCATCATACTTGGCAGGTTTCTCCAGGTGGCATGTCAGATCCACAACAGATGCATTGGGGGTAGAAACACGGAAGGCCATGCCAGTGAGCTTCCCGTTCAGGTTTGTGATGACCTTGCCCACAGCCTTGGCAGCACCAGTGGATGCAGGGATGATGTTCTGGGCAACCTCAAGGCCATCATGCCACAGCTTTCCAGAGGGGCTATCCCCTCTGAATGGCAGTGATGGTATGGACTGTGGTCATGAGTCCTTCTACAATGCCAAAGTTGTCCTAGATGACCTTGGCCAGGAGGGCTAAGCACTTGGTGGTACAGGATGCATTGAGGACAATCTTGAGTCATGAGTCTTGAGTTGTCATGTATCTCGTGGTTCACACCCATTACAAACATGGGGGCATTGGCCAAAGGGGCAGAGATGATGACCCATTTGGCCTCAGCCTTCAAGTGGGCCCTGACCTGCTCCATGGTGGTAAGGATGCCAGAAGGCTCCATGACATATTCAACACCAGCATTACCCCATTTGATATTAGTGGGATCTTGCTCCTGGAAGATGGTTATGGGCTTCCCGTAGATGGCAAGAGTCCCATTCTCAGTCTTGACTGTGCCATTGAATTTGCCACTGAAGAACTGCTTCCTACTTCATTTTTTAAAATTTAAATTATTTTATTCACTCACATTCCAGTCATTGCTCCCACCCAGTCCCCCCCCCCAACAGGTCCTCATTTGATTGCCCCTTCCCCTTGCCTCCGAGAGAGAGCTTTCTCCCCACCAGACCTCCCCTTCCTTGGGGCCTCAAGGCTTTTGAGGATTAAGCACATCTTCTCCCACTGGGGCCAGACTAGGTAGACCTCTGTTATATATGTTCTAGGGGCCTCAGACCAACCGGTGTTTGCTCCTGGTTGGTGGCTAAGTCCCAGGGAGCTTCCTACTTCAATTTATTTTATTTTTTCCTTTTTTTTAATTAGATATTTTATGTATTTGCATTTCAAATGGTATTTCCTTTCCCGGTTCCCCCCCCTCCCATCCCCCTCCCTCTGCTTCTATGAGGATGCTCCCCCTCCTACCCACCCACTCCCACCTCAACATTCTGGCATTCCCCTACACTGGGATATCGAGCCTTCACAGGACCAAGGGCTTCTCCTTCTATTGATGCCAGACAATGCCAACCTCTGTTATGTACATATGCGGGTGGAGCCATGGGTCTCTCCATGTGTACTCTTTGGTTGGTGGTTTAGTCTCCTACTTCATTTGAGATAGCTTTCTTATTTAGGACCACTTGCCCAGGGAATGGTGCCTCTCACAATGGGTTGGCTCCTCTTCCATCAATTAACAACCTGGCTAATCTCCCAGAGGCCTATCCAATCTCATTGCTGAGGCTTTCCACTCTTTAGGCTGTTTTAAGTTGACAGTTAAAGGTAACTAGGACTGAATTTTACCACCTTAGTGCTTTCTCTTAAGGTCTCAGTCATCTCCTGGTGACTTTAATATCATGTCCCTACATTTTGCTGAGTCATATAGCTTGACTTTTTTGCTCAATTATGGGCAAACTGTGTTACGGGTTTGGCGTTTTTGTTGATGAGTGGTCCAAGTTTTTGTTGTACCATTGTTTCCCATTTCTGCTGAATCATGATCTTTTTTTTAACTTTCAAAAGTTCCATATACTTCAGTGTGTGCTTGTGGGCTTTAGCAGCTGCCAAGGCATGTGTATGCAGAGCACAGGACAATTTGAAGAAATTGGAAGAAGTGGGGAGGTAGAAAAAGATATAATTCTATTTTAATTAAATTTTCAAAAATTTTTGAAAAATAGTCACTATTGCTTGGGGGAAATAAAGTGTCTCTGAAGACCTGATATAAGATGCAGCTTTCGCCTCATGGATAAGCATCCTCTAGGCTTTTCTGTTTTAGGAATTTACGACTTGTGACAGTCACTTATCTCTGTGCCTTTAGCTTTGCATAAATAACATGGCCTTACCTGCACAAGTAAACAAGAACTCAAAAATCAGCATCCACAGAATGACAGATGCCAGGACATTCTCCTGTTTGGCTGCCTCATGAACTCAAGTGAAAATAATAAAATAAAATGAAATACAATACATTAAAAAGTTTTTTAGGAAAATCATTTTCTAAATGCTTCTTATAACAATTAAATATTTAACAAAGTGCTTATTTTAGATTTGTTAGTTAAAAAAACCATCCCCCGGACTGTTTTAGATCACTGTTAGATAAATTCTCTGTGTTTCAAATGTACTTTCTATGTTTTCATTTGAATACAAATGTTTCATTAAAAAAAGATATTATGGGTTTACAAAATCTTGCTTAAATAAGAAAGATTTAATGTTTTAAAAGATAATTAATTTTAGTTTCTATTGAGTCTGTTGGGCTTAGCATTGCTGTTTGCTGCTGGCAGATTTGGCACTCGGCCATAGACACAGCCAGGTCAGCTTCGGAAAATGGAAGTCAGTTGCTGAGTCCTTGAACAAGGCCCATCTTCAATGCTATAACAAATATGCTTATGGGCTGATTGGGCAATGACATAGATGAACGGGGGGAGAGGCTGACTGGTATTCATAAAATGGTTATCCTGTCTGCATGGGCATGGATGTCTTCTCCACAGAGGACAATGGAATGTATATTGTTTTCATGTCTTTTAGCAGTTGGGAGTGATCTAGCTACATATCTCTTCCATAGATGTCTTTCTCATCAATTTTGCAATGATGTTTCTTTCAAATTCTGTGATTACAGCGCATGAATACAGCCTACAGTATATAAGGTCACATCTGGATATTTTTCTATGAGAAATGAATAAACTTGTACACTGCCTAACATTTTGCCCACTGTGAAGATTTCAACTGTGAAGTTGCCCAGAAGAATCTCTAATGTAGTCATCTACTTCCAGGTGATCTGGCATGTAATGCAGTACCATGAGTAAACCACGCCCTAAGCTCCTCTTCCTTACAGATTGTAGACCATATTCCTTAGGTCACACATGTTTGGGGACAGAAGGCACTGCTACAAAAGTAGAACCATGGACACTTGGAAAACTTCTTCCCATAATTGTTTTTTGCTTTCAAAACTTGTTTGCGCCTAGTCACATATCCACCATTTCCATTTGTTGATGGGTTGCTGTTAGGCAAGCCCAACATGATGGTTTGGTAGGGCAGAGAACACTCATAATAAGGAGCTCAAGTTGCATAGTAACTTGGACTCATTTTTTTTAAAGATTTATTTATTTATTATATATAAGTACACTGTAACTTCTTCAGACACATCAGAAGAGGGCATCCGGTCTCATTACAGATGGTTGTGAGCCACAATATGGTTGCTGGGATTTGAACTTAGGACCCCTGGGAGAGCAGTCAGTGCTCTTAACCTCTGAGTCATCTCTCCAGCCCCAAGACCCATTGTTAAAAGTTCAATTTTTATTTTATATTAGTCCCCTAGGGGCCCATGAGCTGCCTCTCAAAGGAAGACTCCAAGGATGACGGCAAGCACTCCCTCCAGAATCCCAAGTGCCTCTGTTGTGACTAACTGATTGAGGCCTGCAAAAGGTTCTGTACTGGCAGGTTTTTGTGTGTCAACTTGACATAAGTTAGAGTCATTAGAGAGAAAGAACCGTCAGTTGACAAAATGCCTCCATGAGATCTACCTATAAGTCATTTTCTCAATTAATGATCAGTTGGAGAGGGCTCAGCCCATGATGGGTTATGCCATACTAGAATGGTGTCTCGAGTTCTATAAGGAGGCTGAGGAAGCCATGGGAAATAAACCAATAAGCAGCCTCTCTCCATGGCCTCTGCATTAGTTCCTGCCTCCAGGATCCTGCCCTGTTTGGGCTCCTGACCCAACTCCTCAATAAAAATCAGCAAGTTGGAAGTGTAAACAATACATCTTTTTCTTCTCAACTTGCTTTTTGCTTTTTTCTTCATGGTGTTTTGTTGCAGCAATAAAATCCCTAACTAAGACAGGTACCACACAGCATTTCTTTCTTGACACCTTAACTATAACTGGGTCTGGTGAATCACATGGCTTAAGTTCTAATAGCAGCCTGGACCTGTTCAAGAGCCTTCTCCTGATCCAAGACCCATTTGAAACTAATCCTTTGGAGAAACATGATTCAAGTGCAATTGGCTTAATAAGCCAAACATTTGTAGTAACACCTATTTAGAAATTTGATGTAGTGCATACACACAGATACCCATGATCGTGCCACAGTCTGCCTTTCTTCTCTATTCCTCACTTTCTCCTAGCTGTCTTGCATTAAGCAGGGTTAGGAGACTCACCCGTTCTAAGCAGCATGGCTGTTGATGTTTCATGCCCATTCCTCCTGATCATGGGTTCCACATTTTCCAGATATCAGTACTTCCTATATTGATGCTATAAAGAGGGAAATCTACTAACCAGAGCTGGGGTTAACATACACGCAAGCATCCATGCTTGCTGCGTTAACCCACTACAGTGTCAAATTTCATTTTTTTGTTTGTTTTTGTTTTTTGTTTTTGTTTTGTAACAATAGCATCATCTAACCCATTATGACGACTGCTACATTTATAATCACGTCTTGGTTATCCTGAGCCTCTTGATATTCTGAGCCCCCATTTTCTCATCTGCAAAGTAGAAATAATAGTGCTTAGTGCAAAGCACACCTGATTGTTTTATCTCCTTTTCTTGCTTGCCCACATTATGTCAAGAAATTCTTGTGTTGTCAATCTATGGGCGTGCTTTTCCAGCAGAAACCAGCCAATTAGAGGGCTGACTAGTGTAGAGTTATTATTTCTTCAGTTCAGGCCCAGAATTGGTTCAGAGCAGAAGAAAGAAAAATGATATACCCTCTTTACCACTTAGGAAAGAAGATAGTATTTATGGGTATCGATATGCGGAACCAAAAGCTTCATTTAGCTTTGTACTTTTCCTATTACCATCCAATGAGCTCTCTCCTCTCTTTTTCTCTGCCTAAGATCCTGCAAACAAGAGTCCTGACCCAATGCCTGTACCTTGCGGTTATTCCAAGGATTAAATAAAGCAACGCATTCAAGTGCTTGCCACATTACACAGGCTCCAAACACGACGGCTATTATGGCTGATGTGGGTTGCTAGAGGCCTGTATTCATGAGCACAATATCTTGCTCACTCGTGGGTCTCAATCCTTTAGGTAACCTTAAGATTTGATGAGCTCATAAACTGAGACCATATTATTTTGGGCCCCACAGAACTTTCTCCACGTGGCTGCATGTAGCTGCTTTGCCCTTCAATGCCTGGGAGGGACCTCATTTGAAACAGCTATTTGGAACCTTTTATTGTATATGCTTCAGGGATGTTGTCTACAGCTTTATTCAGGACCCCACCTACAAAGACACATTAAGACATTCTTCTCAGGCTTGTGAGGGAAGGAAAGGTTGACTTTCCCTACAGTGATCATTTTCCATTGTTTTATATGGGCACCGGAGATGACTGAACTCACAGGGGTTGGAGTCAGAGCTCAAAGCACACTTTCTGCTATTTTATTTTAAAACTTCATGTGACTTTTAAAGATCGTACTTTTCATCATACACCCATGTTTATTTAGATGGACTTTCTAAATCCTGCATCAAGCCGGGTGTTGAGTATTTCCAATGCTGATGTGAAATCTGTGGCTCCCTTTTGATAATAATAAGGTATAGAGGCTACAATTGAATTTTAGTCACTGTCTAATTGCTCTTTCCTTTCTTAGATCCTCACTTTATATTTGGCTTTCTATTTTATGGCATATTTTCTTATGAATGTCTCAAATACTTTGTATAAATAAATAGATTATAAATAAATAAAAAGCATTCCTATAAACATAAAAAAACAATTGACAAGCTTGAAATCATATTCCTTGAGGCACAGGATATGTGCTTAGTTTCCTACTAATAGCTCTCTTATCCCCAGTGTTAGTGAAATTAATTCAACAGAAAAGAAGTGCTTAAAATTTTAACAACACCAAAACACATAAAGTCATAGCTTATGCTCTCTGTTAAAACTCAACCCAAAGTTCTAACTTTAAGAGAAAAACACCAAAATCACTGTCAGAAGACAGACCTGAATCAGCATTTGAGAAAACAGGTATGTCTCTGTCTCTGTCTCTGTCTCTCTCTCTAACAGAAGATAACAAGAAAACATACTTTGTCAACAGAAGTTCTCATTGTAGCTTCAACTTTACACAGAAAACATGCAATAGCAGTAGTTTTACTAGGACCCTTTGTGAATGAACTGGTCTTTTGGCTATCTTTAGAGTTACAGAACAGTTTACAATTGCATAAAAAAGATAAAAATTCCACAAAATGTAACTCCCTTGGCTGTTTTAACCAAGCAAGTACAACCATGGCTCTCCCCAAATCCTGGATCTTGTCTTGTTGATTTCTTGTTTTAGTCACAGGCTCTACAACTTGTACCTATCTTCCTATGACAAGAATCTTGCTTTCTGCAAGAAATGTTGTCTACACTTCTACTTTATCGAGTAAATTCTACATTGTTGCTTAAGGCAAGAATTCTCAAAACAGAAAGCACCCTGAAGGTCTTTTTACCCCCCGAAGGACATACACTAAGTTTTGAATGTTGGGTACTTATTGTTGTTTGACTGAGAAATGTCTCTCGCAGGCTCATGTGATAGAGCACTTTGTGATGCTGTTCAGGAAAGTTAAGTGACTTTTAGCTCTTGGAGCCTTGATGGGAGGAAGTACATCACTGAGGGTGGGCTTTGAGGGTTTATAACCTCACCCTACTTCTAGTCTGCTCTCTAATGTCTGCATATGATTGAAGATGTGATCACTCAGTTTCCTGTGCCCACAGCTGCCATACTTGCCCTGCTGTTAAGGACTCTCTCTCCTTTGAACCTGTAAACCAAAATAAACACTTTCTTCCATAAGTTGCTATTGGTCCCAGTAATTTGTCATAGCAACAATAGCAACTAATGCAAATATATTTTCAAAGAGACTCCCTGTGGTTTCTAACAGTGTTTTATAAACATTTTGCACTGGAGTGCAGATGAGCAAGAAGAAACATTTTAAATGTACTATAGCATGGTATGGTAACACCAAGGCTGGTGATAACTAAGTATATGTCTAAAATTAGCTACTAGAAAGGATCTGTGTCATTCTTAACACAAAGAAATAACTGTTTGAGCTGATATACCATTGTTCTAACTGATCATTTTGCATTAAATAAATGTGTTAAAATAGCATTTATATATGCTTCATGAGTATATGAAATTTAATGCGTCACTTAAAAACAAGAATGTATCTAGTCATGTTCTTGCATACCTATAGTCTCAGCACTTGGGAAGCAGAGACAGGAAGATTTGCTACAAGCTTAGAACCAGTTTGGTTTACACAGCGAGCTCTAAGCCTGCTGGAGTGGTTGGTAGAAGCAACACTCGACCTCAAAACACCAAAAATAAATAAAAACTAAAATAAATAAAACAAAATAAAAATAAATAAAACTAAAACAAAAATAAATATATTTTGTGATTTAAAGAAATTAAGAGCCACTATACAAGGGATTAATTACCCAGCATGATTGTGTATATGACATGATCATCTAAATGGGGGCATATTGTCTCATGGTTGATAGTGAGTGTTTCTAAGTCAGAAGTGCCTGGGGGAACTGTACGATCTGATCTAAGAAGCAAGACTCTTCCCACTATCTCTTTCCTTGTAAAAGGGATTATAACACATGTAGATATTAAACAAGATGCTTGAATCATAGTAAAAAGTCAGTGAGCACAGTTATTCTCTTTAATAAAGAAAACCCAGTCTTAGTTAAGAGACTCTTCATATTCGCTCATCAGGATCGCTTCTCATTTTAATAATTTTTATTTCTCAAAATGTAATAAACTGCCTTTGGGACTTTTAAAATTCATTCTATTTTCATGATAGAGTAGCATTACTCATCATTTTGGAATGTAATAGAAATATATTAAGAGAAAACCAAGTTGGGGATTTATCCATGTTCAAAAACATGAACTTTATGGAAAGTCTGTTAGGTGTTTCAATGAAACATTCTCTGATTCTTGACTCTGCGTTCTACCAGCATTCTTATCACTTGAGAACACACATGTGTATGCACACAAACACCCTTTTAGAAATATCATCTCCAAGGCATTAGAAATACTTCTTTGTTTCATAGTCTGAATTCACCTTCTCACTCCCCTGATTTAATTTTTGAATCCATCATCATCAAAGGAAGATAACCCACTGATGAAGTTGATGTCATTTGTTGTTTCAAACTATTTGAAATACATCTTTTCCCTTAGTTTTATTGTATCTAAGAGTAATTTTAAGGGACTTTTTTGGCTTCATCAGTGAAAATCAACACCTGTTCATGGTGTTGAAGTTGCCAACTGTGGGGCTTGGTGCTTGAGTGATCACTCAAATTGTGGTCCAAGTTCTTATCTTCATTGGAAAAACACCGTGAGCCAAAAAAAAATACATAAGATGAAAAGAATATTTTTGCCTTCAGAAGAAAAGTTACAGTATGCTATAAAGTTCTAGATTGTCTACATGCAAGGTTGTACATTATTTATTTTTTATTATTGTATTTTATATGTACATATTTAGGCTTCATGTTTCTCTGTGTTTTTCATATGTGCCTTGGGTCTGTAGAGTCCAGAAGAGGACATGGGACCCCCTGGAATAGAAGTTAAAAATAGTTATGAACCATTATGTGGTTGGAGGGAATTGAACCCAGGTACTCTGGAAGAGCATCCAGTACTCTTAACTACCGAGCCATCGTCACTCCAGCTCCTATGGATTACATATTTTTTAAGGTAAAGTCAGAGACAAGATTGTATATAGATAAAATTGGGATGGATGTGTGCTGTAAAGGGATATTGGATTCTTGATTCCAAGCCCCTAAAATCCAAGAACAGAAGATTAAAATCTAAAGGGATGCAAGCCTCGGCCAAAGTTCTCTGACAGTTTGACCACTTTTATCTGTCCCTGAGACAGGGTAGACCAGGAGGTGACAGCTCAAGGAACTGAGCATGAGGCGGTGCTCTGTGACTACTCATTCACGCAAATTGGCAAATTGTTTCTCTTCCACTCCCCCACAGGTATTCTGCTCCCAGGCCTGTCTTTTGCACCTCTTTCCTGAGGAACTCACCATCACTTTACTGTGATAACACTTCTGTTTAGTCATCGAATGGCTTAGGACAGCATTTCCCAAAATGCCTTTTCTACAGGTTAATTGTTAATGTCTGGTGGAAAATAGCTGATGCCTGAATGCATTTTGAAAATGCCGCATTGAACAAACGTATTCGATAATTTCCTGCAAGACTTCTCAGAGCCTTTATTATGCTAATGGGCAGTGTCTAGGACAACATAAAGAACCTAGACTATGTTTTCAGACTGACTTGACCATGGACAGCCTTGTACAAACTTCTCTCCAATTCTGGTATCTTATAACAAACGAGGCTAAAATGATTATCTGACCAGAGGCATTTGCTGTTTAGTGAAAGATACTTAAGGAAGTATATCTTTGCTCTTTCAACTTTTTCTTCATCTTCTTAGGCTATAAGATTGTGGATTTTGTTTGTTTACTTTTGTTTGCAAAAGCAAGGGTTCTGTTTTTCATGATTTCATGTTTGCATACAAAGTACTCTGATGATCTTCAGCCTGTCATCATCTTTTTTCAACCCCCTCCCACTCCTGTTAATACTCCGCTTTCCACTTGGTCTGCTAGAACCCTCCTACTTTCTTGGCAATTTATTGGTTTGTTTGTTTCTTGGTGTTTTGCATCTGTGGGCCTTGTGCAGGTGGACACAGTTGTTGTTTGGGTGTCTGTACAGGTCTTGTGGAGATGGATACAGTTGATGGTTTTGGTGTCTGTACAGTTTTTGTGGAGGTGGACCCAGTTGTTGGTTTGGGTGTCTGTACAGTTCGTGTGCAGGTGGACACAGCTGCCATATGTCCGTGATGCCAATGGCCATGTCATATCCAGAAGGCAGCATCTTATAAGTTTTATAGTATTTTTCCCTGTTATCTGGCTTTCATAGTAGAAGCCCCCCACCTTCTGGGATGTCCCCAGGGCTTCAGAGTAGGTGACATAGATGTCTCACTTAGGGTTGAACGCCGAGCAGCCCTTCTCTCTTAGTGATTTGATCAGTTATGAATCTCTATGTTGACTATCGCCCACTACCAAAGGAGCTGACTAAGGCTGAGAGAGCTACACAGTATATGGCTAAAAGCATAACTACTGAGAAGGCAGTCTAATTACATGTCTATTTAACAACTGTCAGTAGCAGACTTCTGTGTGTGACTTGTAAGCTCCCTAGGCATAGATTTTTGACCAATTTTACTGTACCACTTATGTATTTCCTCTAGTGGAGTAGGCTTCAGGGAATGTGGGATCTTTAGACTAGTGTCAGCTACATTTGAATCAGAAAACACCTTCCCCATTTCCATGTTTAGTTCTGGCTGATAGTGTAATGTTCGACTACGTTCATTAAATGAATATACATTAACAGCTTGCAAATCTCGTTAGGCTTACTTTCGATGGGTGGAATCTGAGCTACTAGTGGCAACCACACCAATCTATCCACTTTGTGGCTATTGATTCTAAAGTCCTGGGAAAAGAATCTTTAAGAAAAACTGATAAAAATATTAAGAGAAATGTATTGTGATAGGCTTTCCCTTCCATGAATCACTGAATAAAATTCAATGTTTACAAACTTTGTATAATTTGTGGAGGGGAAATCTGGACAACAAAAAAGACCAGAGAAGCGAAAAATGGAGAAGTTATGTAGAAAAGAACTGAGATTTTGAAGGACTCTCCTAAAAGGAAACGTGGAAATAAGAGAAGCAGCTGTCTGTGAGTGAATGACAAATGAGGTATTTTCTGTGTAACCCATAACCAAAGCCACACCCACCCAGACACCCTGATGTTTTGAAGGCGAACTTAAACTTACGATGCTTTCTTCTGTTCCAAACATCAGTTATGTTCATGCGCCCTAGATTTCGCCCCTGTGTGCTTTCAAAGTCTGAAGGGCCAAGGATAATCTGGCAATGTTTTCCTATGAACTCCCCCCCCCCCAATGGATATCCCTACAGAGACCGGGTTTATGGGGATGTAACACTATTTGAGTTACCAAGAAAAGTGAAAAAGACGAGAGAAAAACAGATTCTTGGCAAGGTTGTATGCTAGTCTCCTGAGAATGAGACTATCTTTCCTTGGGAAACAACAGCATACAGTTTTCATTATCTATTCCTACCTTGTAGTGTCACAATCTATTAAAAAAAAAAAGGAGAGAGAGAAGCACGTGGTAGCCTTTATTCAAGCTTCTATAAGCTTATTTTTTCAATATTTATGCACTATTCACAAAAGGTAATGGAAAGTTATTTGACAATGTGCAAACATCTCTATACATTGAAAAAAACAGATATTTGAGAAACAGAAATTGTAACAATTCTGATGCCTTCAGAATCATAAAAAACCTCCTTAACCAGGGACAGTTTTTGGTAAGATGAATAAACAGGAACCTAGATTGCACTTTTGATTTCTTTAGAAAAAGGTAGCTAGAAAGCAGCATCAAGGAGCCAGAAATGTGGGAATTCCCTGAAGAAAGGGAAGACTGGAAATAGAAAGACACAGCTGTCTTTGGGTAGACTTTTACTAGGTCTCACAAAAGGATCTTATAGGATTCTGAATAATCGTACGTCAATAAATTGTTTTGATGATCCCAACTGCACGTCTCACAGACATTCCTATTCTTGATCCACATATAGCTGCCATGTTTATCCAGAGAAGCAGGATGCGCCAAGCTTAGAGATGACCAGAAGGCTTCCAATTGCATCTGTAAAGAGGCATCAATAGGAATTTGTCCATTTTAGGTCTTGGGAGAATGTGGTACCTAGCCCTTTCTTCTTCCTTTGATAACACACTTGATTTGTTCTTTATTATAATGAGAAGATTTTCTTAAGATTAGAAGGCTTTCAAGATCCAATTAAAGATAAAGAAAGTGATCTGGGAAGAATGTAACCTAAAGTTTAAAGGTTTAGCTCTGCTGACATTTTTTTCTGGTTTGTATTAGTAAATATTTGTACACATTAGGGTTTAACTATGACAAACCTATGCATACGTAAAAGGTATTTTGATCATAAATTCCATTATTCTCATTTGACTCCCTACCACACCCAGTAATCTGTATCCCCATTTCAGGTAGTCCTCCATCCACTTTCTAGTTTTTGTGAGTGTATGTTGCCTAATGGGTTTCATTAGGGTCTATTTTAGGAGCATGAGTGAAGGGATTTTGACAGGAGCAGGAGCACCGTACCATTGGCTGCACCACTGAAGAAAATGTCTTTCTCTGTCAACAACTGTAAACTCATTATAAATCTTCATAAAGGGTTGGGACCTCATGAACCCTTCTTTGATCCTTGGCAGCTTGTTGACAGACCCTATCTAATCTAGGTCTTGTATAAAGGATCCCAGGGGTTGAGAGTTCAAGAGTGCAATGGGCACGCGCCATGCCTGGAATGTAGCATTCCACAATACTGCACACTACCCTCTACCTCTTACATTCTTCTCACCCCTCTGCATTGTTCTCTGAACTTTGGAGTGAATGCTACACATACTCCATTTACAGCTGAGCACTCAACAATTCTTCCCAGTGCTATGGCTAGTTATGCCATTGCAGTTACTGCTGCTCACTGCAAAAAAGAAGTCATTCTGACTAAATTTGACAGTAGCATTAGTATATAGGGACAGACGTTGTTCTTTAGAAAGCAACTTGATGGATGTATCATGTCTGTTTAGCAAAACAACAGATGAAGCTTCCTCATCAGGACCCATGACATCTCCAGTCATAGAATTTTAGCCAGGGTTGCAGGTTTACAGTGCCAGATATAGAGTGGTTCTAAAATCCAAACCAGGAAGTGGTTGACTATTCCCATAATGCATTTGCCACCACTGCACTAATGAGAACACTTTACTTGACTGATCTCCCACAGAATTTCCCCAGCATCAAAGAAAAGCGTAGCAGCCAGGGTCCATAGCAAACATCCAGCATTTCTTAAGCTGCTATGGTATACCAAGAGATGGGGCTAAAAGTATAAATTAATGTTCCACCTTAAAAAGACAGAACGATAGATAAAATGGGAGAGAGAGAAACAGAGAGGTGGGGGAGGAAGGGAGGAGGGAGGAGGAAGAGAGGTATTGGAAGGGACATCAGAGAAATGTATCCAGACGAACAAAGAGCAATTTAAGGGAAGGAAAGGAAGAAACACGAGGAGTCAAGAAGAGAAGGAATAAGGTCAGGAGTGGTCTCAGAAACGACATGATGAGAACATTTGTTTTGGGATTATGGTTTTGATATCTTCTAAAGAGACTACCGAGCAACAAGACTGACACATTACCTGTTTTCAAATACAGGAGTACAGAGAAACAGAGAAAAATGTGTGTATGGACTTAGAAAGTATTCAGAGTTCTGAGGATTTCTACCTCCACTCTTGAGTTTTTGTGGTCCTTTGCTTTGGGAAATAAAAGCAAAAGCAAACAATGTTTGCACAGCAAACATGCAAATTCAAGGTGGCTTCTTGTGATGCAAGATTTGTGAGAGCTTTTTTTTTCCCCTGGAGAAGATGCTTTTCTTCACCTCTTGGTGAAGCAATCCATAGTCAGTCAAAACCTGGTTCCTTTATGTGTTCATTAAAATGTGCTATTGAAGCAAGCAGGTTAAAGTACTAATCTAGAGCAGGAAAAACCATCTCTTGCCTATATTTGGTGCTTCTTACTATTTTGGAAATTATTTATGTTCAAATGAAAATGTTTGTATCTTCAATATATATGAACGAAGAAGGAAGGAATCTAGTTGCTTGCTGAGTAACAGCGAGGCTTATGTGGAATGTATCTGACAGCACTAATTTTTGACTCCAGGCATTTGAGGGAGCTGTTACTAAAGGTCAGTATCTATTGATAAAAGACAGATTTCTTATACTTGGTCACCACCTGAAAGAAATGTAGACAGGAGGTGTTTGGAAATGCCATCATCCATGCTACCGTGAATATTTAAGATTCCTGGTCACAAAAGCAAATTGGTGAGCCCTTTTGCTTCTTTGGTCCCCTTCTCAGATATGTTATCATGTCTAAGGACAAAGGTTATTGTGACTTTAGCCCAGCTGTGCTCAATACTCAAGTGTTCAACAGAGAGAGCAATCAGATTGGTGGGATTCGGTATTGGGGGAATTCTGTGTGCTGGGAGCTGGAGGGAGGCTGCCAGTTCATCCCATATGCATTATTTCTCTAGGAAACACAGCATAATCGAGGACAATTTTCCACCATGAATTGCATCATTAGCTAACACAGGGAAAGTGAAACGCTGTTAACTTTTCTTTTTCTTCTGCCAAGCTGATGAGCTGAAGAAAATAGAAATGAAAAGTTTAATGCAATTTTTTTTGTGCCAAGAATATATGTTGAAAATCAGAATCAAAACACTTTTACACAGTAATAGAAATCCCACATTTTAATACATTGCCATGCATATAAGGAAGGAAATAATGCCGAATACAAAACAGTCAAATATACAAAATGATAAAGCTGATTTTCAAGCCTGACAGAGATCATGCTCAAGGATCTAAGTGGGCAGAAATCTGTACAGTTTTGTTCTAATCAATTTAAAAAGAATCATGCCCCTTCCCAGTCTTCTCAAAGAAAACCCCAAATAGAAAGAAATATTCTAAGAAAATATAAAGGAGACCCAAAGGGATTGGCAAGTTGGTAGCTGCTCAAGATACATAAGTCAGTGGCTCAAAATTGTGGTGCACAATAAGTCTGCTTAGAGAAGAAAGGTTTCTAAACATCGGATACCGTGGAGCCCGGGAACAATGGGGACATCCGACGGAAAAGGCACTCTTGCTTTTGCCACATAACGTTGTTGTGTCTTTTCTAAGTCTGGGCCTGGGACCCTTTCTGGAGTAAAAGAAATAAATAAATGAAGAAATAAAGACAGGAACAAGTGAACAAAAGAAAAGAAAAAGGAAAACAAAAGAAGAAAGAAAAGAAAAGCAGAACACTTGTGGGTAGTGGACAAGGGAATTCCTATTTAATGAACAAACGTTGGGAGACCAACCCAGTTAAGACTGTTGCTTTAACTATGTACTTAAGGAAGCTATAATGTCTACAATCTCCATAGACTACTATATTATAAAATGTGCTTTTTAGTCATGTTCATTAAAGAATGAACTTTTTTTTTAAGAACTCAAATTTCTTTGCTCAGAATTTGTTATTTTAGGTGTGTGCATGTGTATTTCTTATCATTTTTGTAGTACTGGAGACTGAACCTTGGTCATTACATGTGTTAGGCAAGCATTCCACCATGGAACGGCAACCTCAGTCTCCTCAGCCTCTCTGTCTAATTCATACCATATGATTTTTTTCTTCTTTCTTTCCTAGAACAAATACTAACATGCAATAGCTCTTGGTTAAAAAAAAAACCTACCATGCCTATGTAATTATTGATGCCCTCAGCATGCTAACTGCACATGTTCTGTGGCCTTGGTCAATCTGAAGGTTGGTAGTCTTTGCCTGTATCTGTCTCTGAGTAGGCCATTGTTCTCTGAACCTTGGAGAGGGGGAAGGGAGATAAGTGGATGCTGTCAATAAACGCTCTTCAAACTACTTGCCACATCTCAGAAAAAACTGTGTGTGCGAGCACATGAGCATCCAACTATTCATGTGTATGTGTGTTCATGAACATGCACACAGACATACACGTATCGTACATGTATAAAATACCATGTTTCAGGTTCTCGTCATTCTTTCTTTTTCTCTTTTAATGCCAGAGTGGAGGGTTGATACTAAGAGTTTTGAAGGTAAAGCCAAAAACGAGGAACAGTATCATTAACAAGACCCATAACCCGGTTTGTCATGACTTATACGCAGATATGTGATATGAAACAACTTTCCCTACTAGCCCCTTCTAGTCGTCAAACAACCCTGTTTCTGCTGAAGGACAGAAAGCATCCCAGACCTCCTGGGCAATTGCTATTAGTCTACCATTCTTGAATTCAGAACAGTTTCTTCCTCTTTCTCAGCGAAGTGCCAATCTCTACAAAGTCCCAAGAATAACTTAAGTATATAAACCACAACAGATCGATACTTTCTTTTCTCAGATGCTTTTTACTGCTAATCTGTAATTTTGTTACAATATTGATCTTTTCTAAAATTTCTTGTAAAGCTATTTAACTTAGCGCCTAATAATATTAAATAGCCGGATTAACTAGAACTACAGTATCGTGATGCAGTGGTGCAAGAGTGTCAGTAGAATTACTCTCCAAACATTTAAGCTGCCTTGGATTTTCAGCAGACTGGTTTCTTCTGCTCTAGTCACCACTGCGGTGCACAATGTAAATGAAAGGGGCTCAGCCGTATTCAGTTGTCTGCCATGTGAATTTCTTTTCCTAGCTCAACACCAGCCTCCTCTGGCATGGCCTTCTTAGGACAATGCTCTCTGGCTACTAGAGGAAAGAACCCCACCACTGCCTAGTGCCAGGGCAAGCAAGCAGAAGTCCTCCCCCCACCCCCACCCCCCATGGGGAAACACCCTTATAGAAGCTAAGGCTTCGGTTGCTAGTTATCTGAGGTAGGAGTGGGAGATAGATGAAAGAGATGGTTTGGGGATGTGACTCATGGGTAGAACACTTGGCTAGCAGGCCAGAGTCCAGGATTTAATCCCCAGCACTGTTTCAAAAATAATCAACCAAGCAAACAAAGTAAGAAAAAACTCTAGAAATTTGAACACAAATAGCCACCAGCAACTAACATGACCATCAAGGTTTCCATCAGTAACCAGGGGTTTTTTTAACTGACTTTTTTTTTCTTTTGAGACAGGATATCTTGTAATACAGATTAGCCTCAAAACTGCTATGCAGTCCTGGATGACCTTGAACTCTTGATTCTCCCTTGCCTCTCCCTCTCAAGTGCTGGCATTCGAGGCATGCACTACTCTACCTGGTTTATGTGGTGCTGGGGAGCCAACTTAGAGGTTTGTGCATGCTATGAAAACACTAGCAAATTAATTACATTCCTAGCTCCAACAGAGACCTTTTGTCAAAAAGGTAGACCTGGCACATGCCTCAGCTCTGCAGCTGATATATGAGGAAACACGGGTTTATCTTGAAGTAAAATGGTTGGGATTCAGACATGAAATTGCCCAAAGCTTCCTAAGTCTCTGTTCTGTTTCCAATGTAGTTGGATTGGTATATATGTATATTTAATTCAACAATCTTCAAGACAAGGACTATGACAACACTCAAATTCTAGACCCTATTTTTGTATTTGTGCTTGAACATGGAGTCTATCTAGTGTGCTTAAAATGTCCCTTCATGATCTCTGTATGTTTTAGAAGCTGGGGTCACTTTGGAGGAGAGGGCAGCAGAACATTCTCAGTGTGTGAGTGGGATGGAATCAACCTCTGAGGTGTTGAGTTTTTGAATGGGAGGCAAAATCAGTTTCTCCTTCTTAAGTGAAATAATGATCTATTATAATAAGAATTTTTGTTTCAGCACAAAGTATTTTACTATATTTTCATAGAACTTGAGAAGGATGGTAGTGATTCAATCCAACTCCACTAAACAGATTTGTGTTTTCTTTCAAACAAAGCAAAACTGGAGTTCTACATTTGATAATTATGCCTATGCTAATATTAAAAAGCTGTGATTTAATTATTTACTTTCTTTGATCCAAATGATTGAATCCTAAAAGATGGTGAACAAGATGGCATTAATACCTCCAAGTTGGGTGACACCTCTCTCTCTCTCTCTCTCTCTCTCTCTCTCTCTCTCTCTCTCTCTCTCTCTCTCAGCTTTTTGAGACAGGGTTTCTCATGGTCTGGTTGTCTTGGACCTTGTTCTATACATTAGGCTGACCTCAGAGATCCACCTGCCTCTGCCTCCTGAGTGCTGGGATTAAAACATGTGTATGGGGTTGGGGATTTAGCTCAGTGGTAGAGCGCTTGCCTAGCAAGTGCAAGGCCCTGGGTTCGGTCCCCAGCTCCGAAAAAAAAGAAAAAAGAAAAATATGTGTCACCACTGCCCACTCAATAGATTTCTGAGCATTTGACAAGAGCTGAAATGCAAACACTAGACAGTTTAGACAGAAAGGTCCACGTCGAAGAGCCTTTCTAAGGTTACTAGAAAGTTCTGAAGTTTGGAAAACAACAATAAAATAATCCATTGACCCAAATCTCCAAAATGTTAGCTCCAAAGTTTGAAAACATTTATATGATCAAAAGGAATATCAATAGATCACAACATTTGGTGTCACTGTACAGTTGAACTATGATTTGGTATGAGTTCTGTTATCAGTGACTTTTAAATGGTTGTCAGTGCAGATTTTTAGTGTCCTTTAATGCTTGAAATAATGAGGAGCGGGTTTTGATGGGAGGATTCTTGGGTGCTTAAGGTTTCCCAAGTCACCATAACTGGTCACTGAATAGCTATCTTTATAAAACCCTGTACAACCTTGTCGAAGTCAGTTCTTGGTCATTTGATGTGAAGCAGGGACCAGCTCTGGTCTGTGCCTGATGTTCTTTTTTTCCTTTTTCCTTTTGTCACCTAGATTTCATGCTACGCACTTTAGAGTTTGGAAATAGTGTGTCCCTTCCCACTTCCTCACCCAGGACTTTGCCTCTGAAACTACAGAGATGGACAGAGGTGTCTGCATTGGTACTCACCCTTTAGCCACCGTCACAGAGGAGTCCCACCTGGTCATTGTTTCCCTCAGTGGAAGCTTTCAGGAGCTTACTCTGTATTCCAGCTAACAGTCATCACTGGAGGAAATAACAGAATCAGCCTTCTTTTATCTTGAAGCTACTAGGAATTCTGTCTAGCGATAAACCCGAGTTCACAGGACCATTCTCTGGCTCCAGGATTAGACCCAGATCTAAGGAGGCTGAGGCTGAGGCTTGCTTGTCTTTGAAATAAAGTCCTCAGCTATGCTCTAGTAGATATATCTTCTGGCCTGTCCTCCTCTGATTCCACTGACATTGTTTTAATGATCAGCATGGACCAGTGACTTTCTGAAGATGAAAATGGGGGCCCACTACTGCTTGGCTTGCATCAAGGTCAACCTTAAGACTGAATTAATAGTCAGGGCAGGGGCGGCGGTGAGGACTATGTGCTTCTAGTTGAGTTCTTTATAGAATGCTACAGCATTATGTGAGGAGGAGATGAGAAGAAAAAAAAATCACACACATAAAATAAAGCAAAAAGTCGGGTGGAGGGGGCCGTGGGAGAGTTGATGAATAGAATCAGCCTTTAAAGAATAAAGGAATTTTTGTCACTTTCAAAGATTAGAATTTTAAGTCTATGGCAGCTTTAAGTCTAGTTGTCAAGTAGCAAAATTATTCTAAAGAACATGGAAGAAAACATCGCAAAGGATAAAACTGCTAATGTGTGGGGACGAGATTTTGATTAAAAAAAGTGTTAGGGGTGTCTTGAAAACTTTGCTTCCTTGAGACTTTCATTGTTGGTTGCTATCTGAAACTAATTATGTGACATTTGCAGACAAAGAAAGCCTTTAGGGTGTGTGGATCTGGTAGAGGTTCTTATCTTACTTTACATTCACAGGCATCCTTGATCTCCCCTCTCCCCTCTTGAATGTTAAAAAATGGCACGTTTTTTCCCCAGTACTGAGGACTGATGCCTGTTTGGGCAGCTGCAGAGTGACTCTGGAGAGAACCTGGCATGTTTACCAGTGTTGTGGAGATAGAAATCAAAGTGGTGGGTATACATGTCATGGAGCTATGGCGGGGATTTGAAGGTAAGACACGTCCCTTAAAGAAGGTTGATAGGGTCCCTGTTGCTCCTAAGGCAAGTCCCAAGCTACTGGCGTGATGTGCTCTGCATATTTAAATTCGGTTCTGGATCTGAAACTAGCTAATCTCCTCAGCACCCTGGAGAGCCTGGTAATTGTTCATTTCAGTTCATACCCAAGAGAGCCTTTCCTGTATAAGTCTAAGTATCAGCCTTTTCATAAAAGGGGTAGCACAGTTTTAAGTAAAAGGAAAAATTAAGCCTCAATGATTTACGGTCTTTAGATATCAAAGAATTTACCCCTTAGCTCCCTATATCTCTGTCTTAGGAAACAAAAATCATCATAGACACATCTGGATTTCTGGAAGATAAAATTTCAATCCCCATCCCAACATACACAGCACAGCAAGAAGGAATGACGGGGTAATTTCACAAAGCATCTCCATACAAGGAAGCCGAAGGCTGTGAATAAAAGAACTTCTCCATTTTCCTGGTTTTGCTAGTGCTTGCAAAGGTTTTGTACCACCGTGCTTTCTAACCTATAATAATTTCAAACAGAGGTTGACAGTTTGGAAAGCAGTATGACCTAATATTCAAATATGTAGGTTGTGCCAAGCATTAAGGCATATTTAGAGACACCATTGTCGACTGGGCTCTTTAAGGACCTTCATTTTGCCTTTTCCCATTTTCATCTTTACCCATTATCTTTCAATGGTATTACAGTACTCCTCTGACTTAGAAAAAAAAGGAGGCAACTCTTTTTAATTGTTCAGATTATTTTTGCAAAAGCCAAAATAGCAATAGCCCGTGATCATTTAGTGGACATCTGCACTATAATGTGCATCCAGTTTTCCAAGGGTGCTAGCAGGAGTCTCAGAATATCACTGACTATACCAGTTAATTCCCATGTACAGTATCTCAGCACCCAGCAGGGTTTACAGGATTCATTAGAACCAATTCCGGGTCTTTAGGAGTAGTTATGGAATTGGCATTTCAGAGAATCCAGCATAGTGATAAACAGTAGTGTCTATAGAAGGATTGGAAGTATAGAGACGGGGGTGGGCATCAAGGAAAACAACGAAGAGCTTCTGAGAGAAGCTCTGATCGACTTAGCTGGCCACTTAGCAAGATTCCATATGTGCCATTTAGCTGCCCACTCATTCAGGCAAGAGCTCTACCTGCTGTCTGCCATGAACATTTTCCTAAGTTTCTGTGGCAAGGGGAAGGGGATGAGTGTGGGTGTCTCAATTCAGTTTACACTGTGGGAAAAAAGGGGACTGCTTGAGAAAAAGAAAGTGATTTAATAGAAGCAGGAAGAATGTGCTTTATATACTACAGTAGAGCCAGTATAGTTCTTGGCACATGGTGTTGTCCCTCAACAGATGCCTGCTGAATGAAAAGAAGGAAAGGGGGGCACATAAGCCCTACGGTGGGAACTAAGGTGAATGGATGGGTCATAGGGATGGAATGTCAGCAGCCTGGGTTTGGATGATCAGTTCCAGCTTCTCAGAAAATTATGGCCGGTGGTGGCTTAGATGGTTCTGGTGGTGATCTGTTGGTAAAAAGTCCAGATCTCATGGGAACAATCATTTCTCTGACATCCCTATTAGGAACCCCTTCTCTAGCCCACATTCTGACAGGAGCCATGCTGTAGAGAGATACCCTGTGTACATCACCACTCAGCTCTTTCTACTTCTTGAGACCACAAGTGGGGACAAACAATGAATGCTTGAAGACAACATGACATGTCTTGGTTGCTTATGGGAAGGTTCCGGATTGTTACATCTATTCCTGTTGGTCATGGGTTAGGTTCATAATAAGTGCTCATAATATACTTTGCTGAGTTTTTGATTCAGCCAAGTTTCTATTTCCAGGGGAAAATGTTAATGTATCACAAGGGGGCAATCCATAGGAAAGAACACTTCCCTAGTGTTCAGGTAAGCCATCATCAAACAGACAGGTTTCCCAGGACTGTTCTTTGTTTTCAGAATCAAAAAAAGTTACATAGACATTCCAGGAGGTATTAAAAGGAAGAATAATTTCTATGCCGAGGAAGAAACCTTGTGTGGGCTAAATGTGTTACTTCTCTAGGCACACAGTGGAGGTCATTTGCGGCTTCTCTCCAGAACTGTGACTTAAATGTGACCTTGGGAAGATTTCCTAAGTGTGTAGGTGGAACCACTAAGGAAGATTGCATTCTGCTGCCCTTGGCAGCCATCCACAATGGTCTTTGATGTAAAGAGGGTCATCTTCTTTTTTACTTGGAAGATCTCCTTTATGGGACAAGGCTATGCATACATCAGCCAAAGAGAAGCATCCTGGAAGACTGTCCTTATGTCATATGTTAAGTTGTGCCTGGTATAAAGAACCAAGAGTCACCATGCTTGAGTCTACTTCCTTTTGTGCTCTAAGGAATCCAGGTATCTAGTTAAGTGTCACCAGGTGAAGTGTAACAGTATTGTGGCCATATTTACACTGATCTACCACAAACAACTGTGAGTATACTAGGAGGAGAGTTGGTTTTGGACAGTCTGAGCCAGAAATAAGACAAGATTTATAAAGAAAAGAGGAAACACTTGTTTTCTTACATGTATCAAATGTGCTATTTTACCTCAGTGTAGTGTTCTTATATAAAGTGCTTCAGTGTTGGACAGGACACCTTTGGACATTGCCACTAACATAATCTAGACATGTTTACATTCCTACCAGGGCACACTATTTCGAACCCTTCCACTGAGATTGCAGAACTCTTGTATTTGTTTTTCTAGAACATCATGCCATCTGCACACTTAATGAAAATAATCCAGTGGTTGCCATGCTAAAACAGAACTTGTAGTGAGGGGCACAGATGGAGCCCAAGGGGAACTTGAGTTATGCACAGTGATGAAAACCAGAAGCCAATTTCTGGCTAATGGTCTGCCAATGACCACTTGGAATGAGTTGGCACTGTATGTTATGCACCTCATTTGAAAATCCACAGCAAACTAAGGTTTTTTTTTTTCTGCTCGCAAAGTCCATAATCTTGACTGAATAGGCGTTTTCTCAGTCAGTCTGGTTAATCTGTCAGTGCTCCAAGGATCTCTTCTGGCAGGGCCATGAGTCAGTATTTCTCTGGGGAACAGGTCACACTCTTATCCACTGGCAGGACAGCGGCTTGCTGGGCTAACATGGTTATGGAGAACAATCCGTCGAGGCTGCAAGAAGGAAGGAATTAAAAAAGGGGGGACATGGTTACTTGCTTCCTTTATAATCTGACACATCGACTTGTAGCAATTACATTAAACAAACTCTAATACCCTTAGGTCAAAGAGAAACGGCTAGCCAAGATGGGGGTTACTCAACTCAGGACAGATTAGTGGTACTCATGAAAGATCCTTGTACTAGCTGGCAGAACACACTAGACACCCATTCAAGAACCAGACAATATTGCCTTGAATGGAGGGCAAAGCGGGCTCTCTGGATTTGGCATTCAGCTCCATGACAGGGGAGCGAAAACTGAGTCTCTATCTCATGTTCTAGAGCAGGGGCACTATGAGGCTGGAAATGGTGCAAGACACTGTGTGTGTGTGTGTGTGTGTGTGTGTGTGTGTGTGTGTGTGAGAGAGAGAGAGAGAGAGAGAGAGAGAGGGAGAGAGAGAGAGGGAGGGAGAGAGAGAGAGAGGGAGGGAGAGAGAGAGAGAGGGAGGGAGAGAGAGAGAGGGAGGGAGGGAGAGAGAGAGAGGGAGGGAGAGAGAGAAAGAGAGAGAGAGGGAGGGAGGGAGGGAGAGAGAGAGAGGGAGGGAGAGAGAGAAAGAGAGAGAGAGGGAGGGAGGGAGGGAGAGAGAGAGAGGGAGGGAGGGAGGGAGAGAGAGAGAGGGAGGGAGAGAGAGAGAAAGAGAGAGAGAGGGAGGGAGGGAGGGAGGGAGGGAGGGAGAGAGAGAGAGGGAGGGAGGGAGGTAGAGAGAGAGAGAGGGAGGGAGAGAGAGAAAGAGAGAGAGAGGGAGGGAGGGAGAGAGAGAGAGAGAGGGAGGGAGGGAGGGAGGGAGAGAGAGAGAGAGAGAGAGAGAGAGAGATCATGAGGGATATTTGAATAAAACCAAGAGGGAATATGAGGCGCTGGCACGTTTAAAATCTCCCGAATTTGCACGTTGAAAACTGAATGAGGTTTGGAGTTACAGAGAAAAATTTATTCAAATCTGACTAGAGATTGAACTATTTGAATGTTAGTCCTGCTTTGGACATTGAGAAATCTGGACTAGATATATTATCCTCATTTTAGCTTTCTAATTTTCTCATTAGTTTTATTGGGCTGCTGCTTACTGTGTGTTCTTAACACACAGGTCCTCAATACATCATTATTATGAGTCCAGATGAAGGCTTTTCTAAAAATTCAACATTAGTTTTATTTAATGTGTAAAATTATAGGACAACAGCGGGAGTTATTGATAAAAAAGAAGCATCCCTTGGCTTCTGAGTCCAGGTGGCTTTACAAACTATGAGAAGATAGACAATTTGTAAGCAAGTATTTGATTAAAACTTGTTATTTGTGAGAAAAATGCAAAACAAAAGGTCCTCTTGTAAGTATATTAAATATCACATAGTAACACAAACTTCTGATAAGGTTGTAATGTGAGCAGAATGTTAATATGTTGCTCGTGGCATTGCGAGCTAGAAAAATAACATCCATTTATTTAAAAACCATTAAAAATTTATATCCCCTGATCTAGTGATCTCATTCCTAGGAGGGTACCCCAAGGTAAAATATAAAAGACACAAGAAACTACAAGCAAAAACCTGTAACTTAGAGATTACTTATACTACAGAAAAAAATGAAAACACGTCTACTGTTGAAACTTGAGCGAAGTAAATTATAGTATGCTAATAAGATGGATGATTACATAGCATTAAAATAAGACTAATTATGATGAATATGTAGCAATAGGATAAAGTTATACATACTATAATACACAACATAATGTATGTATGTGTATATAACAAATGTATATGTATATAAAATACATGCATGTATTTATAATAAATGAACTATAAATGAAAATGGGAAAGTGCTACTAATGTTATTATTGAAATATTTTGAAAAACAGTAAGAAAAAATAAGCTCACTAAGTGCACACCCCCAAACAGTGATTCACTAATATGTTCTGGAAGTTCACCTTTATTTCCTAGACAAATAATACTTTCTACTTTCACACTCCATTGTCCGAGAGAGAGGGAGAGGGAAAAGAGACTAACTTGGGGGAAAATATCCAGGTCTATCTAAAAGGAAGCCATACAGTCCTGAAGCACAGTATAGATTTCAAGCAAAGTGACACAGCACAGCACAGTATTCTTGAGACTGTTGTTGTAGTCAGATCCAGAAGGTGTATGTCCTTGGAAAAAAGCCAACAGAATAAAATTTGAAAAGGAATAATGACAGTTAAAAATGAGGCCTGGCTGAGTTATTATACTTATTTCTTTGTGGGGAAATTGCAGTTACATGTATCATCTAAATAGCTGTGTTGTCTACATGGGTGTCAAGTGCCCAAGAGGTCATAGAGCGCAGATATGTCTAATTTGTATTCCTAGATTTAATCTTAGCGTATTATTCTTCAATGCTCTTTCAACTTCAGTGTCCAATACTGTTCTTAGGGAAAGAAGAAACCTGCCTATTTCACCGATGAGGACATCAAGACCCTTAGTGTTACTAACCTAGCAAGGGTCCAAGTTCTATTCAGAGACACGTGTGTCCTATTCTAGTGATGTAAAAGTGTAATGGGTTGAAAATATAAAATACAATTGCCCAGAGCAGTCACTGTCCCCCTCATAATCCCAGTGAGAGTCTGCATTTACCCACAAGTACAATCAGCATAATGAAAAATGGTGGTAGATGGGGTTAGAAACTTTGTGTAGAAATTAGGTTGCATCAGCAAGAATGGGGAGGTGTTCTTATAGAATATGAACATACAAGGCACTAGAGGCCACAGAAATATTAGAGCTTTCAGGACTGACAGGATGTTCTGATATGACTACCATGGGCATGATTCATGAGGAAAGAAATGGACAAAGGAGGAAGTACATTGTGGCATCATGTTGTCTTTTATGTCTTTCTACCACGTAAGTCAACCTTCATCGCTCGCTGATGCTTCTTGCAGGCAGCATTCTGTTTCTTAATGGTGTCACCATGTGCACTAGGTACATATCTGTAATCCTAGTGCTGCAGAGGCAGTCTGGTCTGTTGAGCTAATCCTAGGACACAAGGGCTGTTACACAGAACAACCTTGTCTTTGAAAACAAAGCAAAATGCAACAGAACAAAAACAAGCAAAATAACTTGAAGGGAGCTGGGTCAGTGGCTCAGTGGATAAAGTACTTGTCATTTAAGCATGAGGACCTGAGTTCAGACCCACAATGCCTACATAGCTGAGTTCTTTTTCAGGTATAGTGGTGCGTGTCTGTAATCCCAACACTCAGAAGGCAGAGGCAGGTGGGTCCCTATGAGTTTGAGGCCAGCCTGCTCCATAAAGTGAATTCCAGATCAGTCAGTGCTACACAGTGAGACTTTTTTTCAAAAACAAAAACAAATGAATGACTAACAGCTGGGTGTGTGGTGTACGTCTGTCATCTCAGTGCTGGGAGGTCGGAGGCAGGAGGATCCCTGGAGCTCACTGGACAGCCAGTCTAGCTAATCTATGAGATCCAGCTTCAGTGAGACCCTGACTCACAAATACAATGAAAACAAAACAAAACAAAACAACAGTGGAAAACATGCAACCCCAAACTCTGGCCTTCACACTCATGTGTCATAAACATGAGGTACATACTCCCATGTGTTCTCTACATGAATGGGGCTTAGGATTGTAGGTCAGTTGCTACAGTAACTTGCCTACTATTAATGAAGCCCTGAAGCCATGGGTTCAATCCCCAGCAATGCATAATCTCAGGGACAGGGGAGACAGGAAGATCAAAGGTCAAGGACATTCTTGATTATAGAGTAAATTTGAGGGCTGGTCCAGGCTACCTGAGACCTAGTCTCAAAAACAAAACAAACAAACAAACAAACAAAAACTGAAAAGAAAAAAGCTACATTTGGTCAAATCGAAAATGGCACTTTGTGTTTGGTACCTTGGGCTATGTTCTGTGGGAAGTAGGCATCTTCATATGGTACCTGCCTTGGGCTCCAGCCCCTTGTGCTCCGGCTCTCCCAGAGTCCTTATAAGCTCCCCATTTTCACCACAGAGATCCTGGCCAATGCTGTAACTTCTTTCTTTCAGATGCTTCCTTTTTATACCTCTGACACCATGAACACTAACTCCTCTGTCTGTCAGAACCTCCTCCTCCCGGAATCACATCTCTATAAACTTTTCCCTCTTTTCAGATACGGCCAAGAACTCCATCCTGTGTCATAGTATGGCTTCTTAAACTTCTATCGCCAAATCCCCTATCCCTTTATTTAATATAATTTTTACCCCTCCCTCCCTTTTAAACTCCGGGACTTGCATACGCCTAGCAAGCATTCTACTGATAAGCAATGCCTCAACCTCCTCCGTAGCCTTTTAAGGATGCTGCCATGGCTTCTTTGTATCTTATTTAAACACTATGTAGTATCAGATATATAGTAGGTGCCTAATATGTAGTTGTGAAATTTAGATGGAAATGATGGTGATGAAGACTCATTTGGGGGGCTGCTTAACCTAGCAATTAAGTTTGCACACTTGGACTCGATCACATTCAGTTCAGAGTATGGGATAAAATAGTGAAGCTCTAAAACCCAGCAATCAGAAGCATGGACCAGAACATGGGTTCTGGCTGATCTCTGCTCGCCTCCAAGGCTCATCACGTACCAGTGGTGTGATGTCAAAATGAGGAATTTTTTCAAAACTCAGTGGCTTCATCTTTATAGTAGGTAACATACTCTCCACCTCACTGGGCTGCCTCAGTGACAAAATGAGCTCACAGGAAAGGCATGTCTCACCGTGCTTAGCAAATGAGAGAGAACCAACGAGTGTCTACAGCTTTATTATTATCACAAGTTCCCAAAGTTCCATCGAAAATCAGAGACACAAAAATCTCCACGTCTAAGGGCTAGGAAAAGAAACAGAATGCCCATATGTCAGGCCTTTGCCCTCTATTGCTGCCTTCCAGGCCCCTGTACTCTGGTTCCACTCTCCTCTAGATTAGAGCAGATATTCAGACAGTTGCCTGATAAAGGGAGGTTCTGACACTTCAAAGGCAGGCAGTGACTTGCCTGGCAGGCAACAGGCAACTTGGCAGAAGGCTCAGGAACAGATTTTAGATTTAAGTGTTCAGGGTTACCTCCGTTCACCCCAACAACAGGGGATGACGGATTGGCATGTTCAGAGGAAACATACTATGTCTGGGAACTTCATCTCATGATGGTAAAGGAATAAATAAGACTTCTCCCTGGAAAAGTCTTCTGTTCAGAAAGAAAGGGACGTGTGTTTGTGAAAGAATGTGTTTTTCATGTAAGTTAAGCTTAAGGGCTTTGGGGTGGGCCTGAATTGCTTCTGGATATGTTTTTGTAATTTGTATCAGGTGTGAGTTAGTGCTACAGTTGCCCAAAATAACAGCCAATAAGCTGGTCTACGCTTTACTGAGCAGGCACTGTGGGCCAACTAAGACTTTATAGACAACCATTTGCTGGAACACCAGTGCCATTACAGAGGTCTCCATAATCACCTGATGAGAGAGGGGGGCAGGTACATGAGTTTGTCGCTGCTCTGCAGCTAGAATGCATAGGGCTGAGACCAGAAACCAGATCTGCTCTAATCACTGACTGTAAGAGGAAGTATATGTTAGGTAAAAAAAAATCTCTAACTCAAATAGGAATAGAGGAGAGAAACAAATAATTGTGTTGTGTAAAAGAGTTTTCATTAAACTCAAATCCTAGCTATGGGGTGCTGAAAAGAGGCTTTACCTACAGAAAGGTAGTTCATTTCTCTTTTAACAGTTGATAGTCTTTCACAGCATGGCTGAATGGTTCTCAAACGTGTAGAGTTTTGCTCCATGGGGGACAACTGGCACTGTGTGGAAGACATTTCTAGTTGCTACTCATGGAGGTTACTACTAGCATCTAGTGAGGGGAGGTCAAGACACTGCTAAACACCTAAGAATGCGTAGGAGAGCTCCCCAACAAAGACTTCTCCAGCTTGAAATGTCAAATGTGCTGAGGTTGCTTTAGCAGACACAGATCTTTGCTTATTTTCTATTCTTGGTCATGAGCCAAATATATCACTCTTAAAATAGGTCAAGATAAAAGCTAACCTAAGTGGGCCTCTTGTCTGCACAGGAAAGAAGGCGAATTTCAAATTTCACTCCCCTCTTCTAGTCATCATTTTCTCATCTTATTTGATTTTTATATTCAATGCAATCAAAACCTTTAAAACGAAATCACTCCTAACTTCTAGAACCCTCACAGGCATGCCATTAGAAAAATCAAGATAGGATGATTTAGACAGGTACACTCAATTAATTAATTAGTACGCTTGGAAGAAGGTACAAGATAAGAGGAGGGCAAAGGATGACTTATATGGCCATAAACCTAAGCTTTGCTATCAGAGTATGTGGTTTGGGGGGAAGTGGATCCATTTCTACCACTCCTTGTCCACAAGAGACTAAAGGGTACCCCCTCCCTGAGATTATGATTAAGAAATTGGTTTTATGATTTTACCCTCTAGCTATGTGAGGGAGGATGGAGGTGAGATTCTCTAACAAGATTGTATGTGTGTGTGTGTGTGTGTGTGTGTGTGTGTGTGTGTGTGTGTGTCCTGTAACTTCTCATATGTCCTAGAAAAGTGGAGGCCATCATGCTGTGAAGGTTAGCTTTTTGTGTCAACTCAAACTGAACTACAGGGTGTCCACATACATAGTCAGCCATTGTTCTAGTGTCTCTATAAAGATATTTATATGAGAGATGACTATTTGAGTTAGCGAGTTAGGAAATGCTGATGGGCCTCCATAATGTGGCAGGCCTCAGATTTGAATAGGAAAAGAACTGAGTAGCAGATAATTCATGTTTCTGTTGTCTGCTGCTAGGACATTTCATTCCTTGTCCTTTGATACAGACTCAGAGTGCAACTATACTTTCTCCCTCAAGCTTGTAGATCTTGAGACTTTGCAGTTTCTGTAATTAAGTCTGTGGTGTCTAATATATGTGTTTGTATGCATATATATACATGTGTGCATATATATATACAGACACACACACACACACACTCACATCATTCAATGGTATTTTGTTTCCATGGAGATCTTTGAGTAATACAGCTTACAAAGGACATGACAATAATAGTAAAGAGTATCAGTAGCCAGGTACTCACCATGTGCCTAGCATCACACTCAGAACTAGCTCTAGTTTGCAGCAACCAAGTTAAGTGAGGACACTAACATCACTCTGCAGATGAATAAAAGCCAGGCGTAGAGAAATAAGTGACCCAGGCTGTGGCCTTTAGGCCAGGCTATCCCTTGATTTGCCTAAGCTCAGGGGCTTGCTGGTTCCAGCCCCTGGTAGGAAATAAACACTTACACAGGATGGAAGGATTTTTGTCACCCTCTCTCATTCCCTTATGCCATTTTTTCCTCTTTTCCTATTAGAATTTGATTGGCTCTTGATATGGTTAAGAGGAAGAGGGGTTCTCCTGCCCGACTCTGCAGTTCTCATGGACTCTGGGGAGTTCTGAAGGATTCAGGTGTAGGGGACACTCTTCCTTATTTGAAAATCTGGAGAAGGGAAGAATGTGTTGAAGGTACGCTGAGGTTTCTCCTTTTTCCTCAGTTCTGGGCAGGAAAGCAACGGTGTGAGCAAGGCAGGGTGTGTTCACAGACTCCCCTACTACATGTAGAACTGTTGCCCAGTACTGTGTGACTGAGAGACCATTGTACCTTTACCTAATGCTAGTTACCTTGCCTTGATTTTTCTGTGTACATTTCAGATTATCACAGTGTATCCCATGGATACACAAAATTACTCTGTGTCTCTAAAAGTGTGTTATTAATTAAAAAAAATTTCAAACTCTCTTTTGCTTTCTCTTTGTGTATGTGTGTATAAGAGACAGACAGACAGACAGAGAGTGAGTGAGAGAGGCAGACAGACAGACAGACGGACAGACAGACACTGTGCTTATATGAACGTCAGGTATGTAAGCCACAGCATGTATGCTGTGTGAATAAATGAGCAGTCCTTGACTTTCACCTTGCATGAGACAAGTTTCTTGTTGTCCATGGATGCGTCTGTCTGGTAGCTCCCTCCCAAACTTCTGGGAACTGTCTTTTCTGTGTTCCCCATCTTGTAGTGGCACTGAAATTACAGATGTGTACACACTGTCCAGCTTTACCTGGATTCCGGTCCTCACACTTTAGCAGTGAGTAATCACTGAGCCATTGCCTTATCCCCTAAATTTAAAAGTCTGACTACAGAAAAACAAACCTGAACCAAACCTTTCAGAAATCAACTCTTGATTCACACAGGTTAAATTGTGTCTCCTCCAGCTTCCAGGGTTTAAAAACTGACATTTGCACCACAGGTCTTCCAACTTGCCTGCATGAGGGTCACCTCAGGGAGCTTCTCACATTTATTGCTTTGTTTAGTTCTCTCCCTCTGGTTCAGAATGTCCAAGGGGAAGATTGGAACGCTATATGTTTAACAAGAGCTACAGTAATGCGCATGAAGCCAGTTTGGCAGCAGACCATGAAACACCCACGTCTTTCCCCCAGTATTTAAAGAGTAGTTTTTTGTCCTTCAGACAGAGAAAAGTGGTATCGGCTGTGGGAAAATGTGGTTTATAGCTGTGCTCGTTTCATATAACAAAATAACAAGAATCCTGGATATAATACAAAGCCATGATCCAATGCTGGGTTGTAGAATAGGGCAGGCAAGTCAGACTTTGAGACCTG
This sequence comes from Rattus norvegicus, assembly GCF_021556685.1. NCBI lineage: Eukaryota > Metazoa > Chordata > Mammalia > Rodentia > Muridae > Rattus > Rattus norvegicus. The sequence goes on from NC_141540.1 coordinate 94,489,478, forward strand.
TGTAAGCTATCTAACTTATGCAAGGTCCCAGGGTCCTGGACATGTCACCTCCTTCTAGTACTTCATGCTTCCTGCAGACTTCTGCAGGCACATATTCCTGTGGACACTGGATGAAGTGTTCTACACTGCTTTGAGGGTATAGGGCTTGTGCGGTTTTGAATCCATATGATGACACTATATTAGAACCCTTCTGTGTCCTGAACTAGCTTCACTTGATGTATTTGTCTCTAGGCAAGTACTTCATGGTGCATAGAAGTCTTTTGAGGAACTTGGGACATACTTCTATACTTCATTCCTTTTAGAGTGGGACCATGGATTTGAATTTCTGATCATGTTGCCGGTAAGTGGCTCTCTGGAAACTGCTCTGACCCTCAAGTTCCTTCAGGGAAAAAGTACCTCTTACTCTTCCCTTTCTGTGCTGTGGAGGAAAATGTGGGGGTATGAAAGTTGCTCTTGATGTGTTTGTAGAAGGAGAGAATGCGTTTTCAGATGAATGTATATAGAAAGTGCGTGAGCCAAGTTAGCAGTTCTTTCAGGTATGAGTGGAAGGAGTTGGAGTGGAGTGCCCACCCTTGTTCTCTATTGAATAGTGGGGTAGGGATTTCACTTTATGTAGCTATCTAAAAGTCTATGCGTACTTAGGGTGTCTATTACCTTACCTACATCTTTAGAAATGATGTCCTCTAGAATAGCAAAACTCTCCTCTGTTTTACAGCTATAGTGAACCAGATACCAGCTGAGAGCAGTCGATGGTCACCTTGTACCACACAAATATGAAACAATGCACTTCTGGAAGAAAGGACCACCCCGCCAGGTGCTCTCAGCAGGAATGCATCTGTACAGCCAATTAGTCTGTGGTGAGCCCAGAGTCCAACCTCTGCACTGGACAGAGGTAAGTGTCTCAAGTCAGTACATTCCGACAGCCATGCTAAAAGCCTATAGAACCTTTCATAGACACGCAGTGCACTGGCACTAGCAACAGCGAGTCACAGAGAGAGCACAGGATTATACTTTGAAGTTTAATCCCAGTGACTGTTGAAATTCTCCCTCTACAACATCAGCCAGCTGGCGGGGAAGATCCTGAGGGATTGTTTCCTAGTTTATCTCCTGGCTTCTGTACCCCAACTTCTGTAACCCAGCTTACTCCATCACAGAACACAGAGTCTTCTTGCCTGCTTGCCAACTGTCTGAGCAAACTCAGGTTTTCTTTTATCCCTGCTTGCTTTTTCTTTTTCGTTGTTCGCTCATCTATTCTTCTCTGCCTGTTTGCACTATTTCACTTTACTTAATGTCAAGAGCGTCCCTGTTGGCCTATCCAACACCACCTTTTACAGAAAAGTACCCTTACCTAAGATTCTCTTCTTTAGAAAAGAAATGATTAAAAAAAAGTCTCCAGTGTCTGAAGCTTTTCCAAGGGAAAGAGAAAAGCACCCTTCTATGGGAATCTACAAGGCATGCCTAGTGTTTCTCCTTTTCAGTGCGTAGTCTCAACAGGGCCTAGAAGAGCCTCTCCATGAAACAGTGCTATGCAAGCTAAAAGAAAACAAACAAAGGTGACAGCAAGCGATGAACATCGGCACACATTCCTAAAGCAAAGGGTACAGCAGTGAGTGCCTCTTACCTTTCAGTCTGTGATGAATCACAGGATAGCATATCGCTGATCACGCAATTCTACAAGCTCTAGTCTGATACCAGTGTCACTAGGACATGGACCACATTGATGTTACTAATACATGGACCTCACTCTAGCACAACCTCCTACTGTAGCACTGACTGAGCTTTTTTTTTTTTTAAACAGTGACTGAAGTGCTCTGTCCAAGTGCAGTAGCCGTATGTGTTCATTGAGCACAGTGAGGTGTGAAGGGTGCACTGTGTGTGTGTATGGGCAGGTAGTGATGGCAGGCAGTGTGTATAGTATACATGATAGAATGAGATGCATGTATCCATGCACTTGTGTGGAGGTTACATGAGGATGCCCAGTATCCTACTCTACTATTCAGTGAGTCTCTGACTGAACCGAGCTCACTGTCTAGACTGGCTGTTCTGGTAGCCTCAGAGATCTGCCTGTGTTCCCGTTCTATAGCATTGGTGGTTACAGGTATAGTAGTGTCATGCCTGGCCTTTTATGGTGGTGCTGGGGTTTGAACTCACATTCTCACATTTGACAGCAAGTGCTCTTAACCCTCTGAGCCACCTATCTAGCCCATAGAAAATACTCCTAGCTTTAATTTTACTTCATTTATATTTGCATATTCACATGTAAATAAAAGTACATGTAAATGTAGTAGCCAAGTGTAGAGGAGAAAATAAAGACAGAGATTGAGCAGGCTGGCTTCAGAAAGAAAGTGATCCAGCAAAAAGAACGCCCTATGCTGTCATTCATACTGTCCATTCCTTCTTGTCCACACCTGCCTCCTTCCTGTTCTCTCCAGTGTGGCTTGAGGCTTCCTTTCTGCTTTCCTACACATTCCCAGAATCCCTGTATATACAAAATGGTAATTAAGGAAAACTTTATAAACATGCTGAAGTATAGAAGATCAGCTTGTTTACTCAAACCCCTTGAACTCCGCAAAACCAAGCAAGAAACCTTAGGGGAAATAGATCCTTCATTATGACCTGCTCCAGCATGGAATCTCTCTGCCAGGATTCTGAAGCCAGGATTCAAGGTTACAGTGCTTGTCCTTTGTGTTTTGGGCCTGGACAAAAGGGACAGAGGCAAGTAGTGCAGACAGACCCGAATGGGGGAAAAAAAGCACTCCGCTCAAACTATGCCCTCCTCCTCTCCCCCATGACAACGTGCTCAGGGTGGGGAAAGGGTTGGGCTGCTTTGTCTAAACTGGAATCAGCAGGTTATAGTCTGTGTAACAGTTAACGAGATTTGGAGACGTTCCCTGGGCTAGTGAGTACTAATTTCCATTGAGGAAAAAGTTATGAGGCTTGGATGTCTTAATGATAACAGATAATTTCTCTGTGTGGGCAGAGTTACAAAGTGTGTTGCTATGAAACTGAGTGGATTGGGCACTTTCTTCTGTGTACACTGTTTCTCCTCAAAGAATCCACTTGGCAAGAGGTACAAACCTACGTGGGGACTCTTGTTGATTAATTGCTTGAACTGGCTGGTGGCCATCAGCAGGATCTTGCAATTTACCAGTTTCCATGCAGGATTATGATGCTGAGGCTTTAATAGGATTTCAGGTAATAGAGCCCAGATGTCCAAAAGTATAACATTGGAAAGTTCACTGATTTGCAAGGCTACAGAGTTTACACCATGTTTATTTCTTGAGTAGATGCCTCCTTCCCATCTTTACGTAATCTTGGACCAGTCCAATGCAAAGACCTTCACCTCAGCCTTCTGCATCCAGAGAAGCCATTCACATGCACATACCTGTAGCCAGCAGTTCAGAGAGACAAGCTGCCTGACTTGCAGTCCAGGCTCTTGAGGACCAGCTTTCTGCTGAGGATAGGCAGCTAGCAGCCCTTGCCTTACCTTACCATGCAATGTTCAACTTCCAAAGTGCTTTCACACATTTAATTGCATTTCAGTTTGTTGGGGCCCAAAGGAAAGTGGGGTACTATTATTATCTCTGTTTTGGTGAGGGAATCGGGGTACACAGAAGAGAAGGGATAATAACAGCTCACATTTGTGGTACATTGTCATGCAAAAATGGAGTTCACATGAGTCCTTTGAAGGCTCATCTTAGCTTGGTGGTTGATATGATTATCTGCTCCACTTGGAAATGGGAGAACTCACATGTGGAGAATCTGGGGAGCATTAGTAGTACTAATGTGAAGTACTAATGAGATAGTGTCTTCTGGGCAGTACAGGGATGGCACACTCATGAAATCTCACCAATACTGTTGTATAAACAAAATTTACAGATGACCACTCTAGTCATGTCATTGTGGATGGGGGTAGCTGGTAAGGCTCCACAACTGAATGAAGAGATAGCTACAGGCAATTGATGACTTTTGAGAGGGAGAATCAATTTTTTTCCTAGACAAAAGACTCCTGATTTATTACTGAATCCCAAGAAGTTACTGTAAACATATAACATGTATGGCTGTAGCAGAATATATATGGAGGTCACTTTGGCCTGAAGTTGGTTATAGATGGGTAGGAGCTGTCTGACACGAGTGCTGGGAACTGAACTCAGATCCCGCAGAAGAGCTGTAAGAACTTTGAAACACTGAGTGATCTCTCCAGCCCAGAATTTCTCAACATCTTTAGTTGGCCTTCACCACAAATACATCATAGAGTATCAGTCAAATGTCTATCTCTGCTTTCTTCTGTGTTTCTCTGCCTAGTTTTACCTTTCTTACAATGACAATTGATACTCAGTCTGCTTATAGCCAAGAAGATGTCACATATTCTTGCTTAGCCCCTCTTGGTCTGCTCTGGGACTCTGTACACCTATTCATTCTGTTGAATGAATAGATAGAATAAACATTATTGTCATGCCTGGTACAACTGACCATTGAGCTCCATGCCCTGTTCAACATGTTTTTCTCCCTTCTTTCCTTCCTTTCTACAGTTTTTCTAGATAGCTCAGGCTGTGCTTGAGCTCATGATTCTATTGCCTGTGATCCATATGGCTGAGACTGGGTCACATACTACTTCTTATAGCCTCAATGTCATTTCTTGATTGCCATCTCAGGTACTCTACTAAACACTGGATATATGGAAAAGGAATATCATGTAACCTTTGCTCTTATCCTCAGGAAGTTCCTTCTGCACTGAGACACATTCACTCACAGTTCATGACTGTACAATGTTCTGTACAGCAAATAGGGCAAGATTCCTGAGGAACTAAGAGGTGGAGGAGTACTTGTTGCTGTTTATAATTATCATGGGGAGTTTTGCTCCATATTTCTTCTAGTTAAAGAAACTCCATGAAGAAGGGGGCTGTATTGTACGCATCTGAGTACCAGCCCTAACTACTAAGTACAGTCTTTTCAATACATGAACATGACATAACTAAGAAGGATCTTCACGCTCACTGCTGCTTGTGCTTTCCCCCATATGGCACTGACCCAGGCAAGGGAAAGGACAGGCAACTCCTGGCACACTTTGCACTCAATGAGCAATCCAGGGAAAAACTATGACTTACTTCTGCCAAGGAATGCTTAATGTACTATCTTAAATAACAGAGGGAAACCTTCCCAAAATCTACTTGTGCCCTCAAGCTCTGCAACACATTTAATAATTTAAATAATTCCTATTTCAGCACAGTGACTGATTAACTTAGTATTATGTGGCCCTTAAAAACAGTGCATACAAATAAGCATTTTTCATTAGCTACCCTTGAAGAGTTTGAGTTTGAGACATTGTAAATACATTTTGATCATGTTGTTGAAGTTTGGTGGAGATACAAGGGTTGGGGCTGACACCTGGCAGCATCATGTCTCTCCAGAACCGAACTAGGCTGCCTTACAACTGAGAAGCATCATCTGGGAGACTGAAGGCAACAACAGGCTCCCCCTTTGCAATGAGCACAGCTGCTTAATTTCTCTAAGAGATCAGAGCCATAGCCTTCTCTGTAAATCAAGGGAATTCAGATGTTTTGCGCACTCCCTCTCTCACTCTCAAGATCTGTCATGATACTTCAAAAGCCCAACAACTGTCTTTGTTAGGGCTTTTACTTCAGAGACAAACCATCTTTATCAAAATCAACTTGAGAAGGAAAGGGTTTATTTCACTTTTATTTCTAGGTAACAGTCCATCATTGAGGAAAGTCAGGACAGGAACATAAGCAGGGAAGGAAGCAGGAGGTAGGAGCCGACGCAGAGGCCATGAAGGGGGTGCTGCTTGCTGGCTTACTCCTCATGGCTTGCTCAGCCTGCTTTGTTATATAGAATCCAGGCCACAGCTGAGGGATGGCACCGCTCACATGGGTCTGGGACCTTCCATATCAATCACTAATTAAGGAAATGCCCTACAGGCTTGTCTAGGCTTTAATTGAATGGAGGAACATTCTCAATTGAGGTTCCCTTCTTTCAGATGACTCTAGTTTGTATCAAGTTGACATAAAAACCAGCCAGCATACCACCCAAGCTGCATATAAATAAATGTACCAATATGACAGAACAACAAAACCCAGGACCAATGAAACTATAACAGAATGCTTTGATAGACCTGTACAAGGATCAATAAAAGCCTTCTATTGCTTCCTGCTTTCTGTCATCTGTCCTGAACAAATCTAGCAGTTTCTCTGCCTTTAGGTACCGGCTTCACTTGTGATAGGTAATCCCTCTGCATGTATTTCAGTAATAAAACATGACACACCTTCATTTATTTGTTATGTATTTCTATCTGAGTGCAAAGCTCAGATTGCCACTTTGTAAAAACATATAAAATTGTGGTTATACCTTCAGTGTCAAAATTTGCCTCATGGATGGTGCTGCTTCATGACTTTTGGCTTACAAGATACATTTTTGCTTCAGTGCCAAATTATAGTGTAAGATTTCAGAAGCTGTTTTAAATGGCAATTAAACTTGGGTGAAGTGATAAAAATATGAACAATCACAGCCAAATACTTACATGCAAGACTGCCACATGACCTCCAGTTGTCATACACTGTGAAATGTACAATTTAGAAATGTTAGAATTATGGAAAAAGTGCATTTCAAAGGCACTGGAGAAAAATAAATGAGAGTTTGCTTATCATGAGTCTTGTGACCAATGGATGCCCAACAAATCTCAGGTTCCTTCTCTTTTCATAAGGAGTGAAAATATAGTGAGGATCAATAGAGGGTGCTGGGGCTGGAGAGATGGCTCAGCAGGTCAGAGCACTGACTGTTCTTCCAGAGGTCCTGAGTTCAATTCCCAGAAACCCCATGGTGCCTCACAACCATCTGTAATGGGATCTGATGCCCTCTTCTGGTGTGTCTGAAGAGAACGATAGTGTACTCACATACATAACATAAATAAATAATTTTTTTTAAAAAGCTCATATGTCTAAACACATTTATTCAGAGGAAAAAAAACAGAGGGCATTGTGGCTGGACCCCATCTTTTAGAAAAGAGATAAAAATGTTGGATTTTAATCTATTTCTGTATGGAGTAAAATTCATATTGTAGGAACTATAAAACGGTGACTGGTCTCAATTGTTGCAAGTTCTATGCTGTTGCTTCTCTTCCAACCACTCACTGAAAGGGATCTTTTGAACCTGGGCCAAGCCTATTGTGAGTCCTCTCAAGAGAATATGGCAGAGATAGTAATGTAGCAGTTCTAGCCTTACTTCTAGGGAGGCATGGGAAATTGTTTCCCTTTCCTCCTTCAAACGTAGCCATATTCAATCAGTCAGCCCAGAAAGTACATGGAGAAGCCCACACAGTGGGAAGCAGAGTGTCCCAACTGACGACCACGTTGAGCAATCAGATTGACTGCCCTCCAGTTGGGTTGTGGATCCTCAGCCCCAGGTAATGGAACAGGGAATAGAAGATAAGAGGTCCTTATTAAGTCTTTCCCAATTTTAAAAATTATGCCCGAAGAATAATTCATGTCTGGAGCCTCGGAGATTTGGTGTAGTGTATTATGCAGAAATTAGATAACAACAACCAAAACAATGCACTGCCTTTGTTAATTTTCAGAATCTTAACAAGCAGGACCCGGAAGTGAACTCAAGTCTTCCTCCGGAAGTGAAACCTTTGTGCAATTACTCTACACACTGGAGTTACTAGGGCTGGACTTAGTGAGACATTTTAAGAACCTAGAGGCCGGGGTTTGGAAGGTGTGTCTGCTGTGCAAGGATGATAACCTGAGTTGGTAGCCACAGCACTCATGTAAAAGCTGGATGCTGTGGTGCTTGTTGTTACTGTAGTTTTGCTGTCACAGGTCTGAGGCAGGTGGATTGCTGGAGCCTGGTGGTCAGCTAGTGCAGCCGACTGATGAGTTTTAGGTTCAGTAAGATCCTGTCCCCAAAGTTATTCTCACCCTACAGCAGAGTGAAAAGCAATAGGGAGATACTTGACATTGATTTCTGGCCCCACAATGTACTACATAAGAGACTCCCTGATGCTGTGGTTACCTGCATAAGATTTGGCATGTCCACATAAACTAGAGAAGGTAAAGCGGGTTATAATGTCCTACCCCTTCCTGAGAGACTTCAGTGGCAACTAAGAGTTCCTCAGGGTGGAGGGTGTCATTATCCTCAGTGGTGTAGCCACTGAAAAATAGCCTATGCTTTAGTAGCTAACCTCTCCCTGTGCTCATGAGAACAACCCTAATTAACTCAGTGGGTCATACATGAAAACGAACCAACCAACCAACCAACCAACCAACCAACCAACCAACCAACGAAAGAAACAAACACCGAGACAGCAACACAAGGAAAACAAAAAATGTGAATGTAGAAGGAAGAATTGCTGGGACGAAAGAAAGGATTTCAGTGGGAGTGGGACGGGCATAAGAGAGGGGAATGGGATGTATGTGAAAATGACTAAGATCCACTTGCTAAATGTCTCAGACTATCAAAGAATGAATGAACAACACTTTAAGACAGAAAATGCAACCAAGCATCCAAACAGCAACAGAGAAAAGTCTTAGCACATAATGAAGCCTTACATATGAAAGGGCAGAGGAAAAAAGAACAACTGGTTCTCACAGAAATATCTCCTGGTTGTATTTATGTAATTGGTCTTTGAATGACTTCTCCATTCTGGCCAGGTGTGGTGGTATAGCCCTTCAATATCAGCACTCTGGAGGCAGAGTGGATCTTGGATTTCAAGGCCAGCCTGATCTACAAAGCAAGTTCCAGGATAGCCTAGGCTACACAGTGCAACCACCCGCAAAATACCTCAAAAACAAATCCAAACAAACAAAAGCAGAGTTTGGGCTGGAGAGATTACTCAGTGCTTAAGAGCACTTGCTATTCTTGCAAAGGACCAACGTTTGCTTCCCAGAATCTCAACCATTTGTAACTCCTGCTCTATGACGTACAATTCTACGGGGTATAATGCCTACTCTGGTCTCTGTGGGCACTGCGTAAACACAGACACATAAATATATCTTTAAAAAGATATAACATGGTCAAGCTTTTCATCTTAGGTGAAAACTGAAACTAAAGAGAGTTTTTTTTTAAATCTCAGAAATACATTGAGCATATATACAGGATGTGATGTATATGTAAAGATGTTACAGAATTGTTTATTTCATCTGTAAATCAGGGGGTGGGGAAAGTAATTGAAGTTTACTTAGCATAGGATTCTGTGCAAACAACAGTGGTTTCATTACTTTAAGGCTACAGTTCTCATAAATTTATAATTCTCCCCCATGACTGGCTGGTTAATGACACTGCTTATTTCCTCAAGACAAGGCTTTGTAGTGACAGACCAGGGCAAAGTGCAGAACAAAGAACAATGGGAAAAGAGGAACACAGAGGTCAGGCAGGGCCGGTCCTTGGATAAGAGGTTAAGGAAGGAGGCCAGCACACACTGCAGTTACTATCTGATTGAAAAATTTCTCTGGATCCATTTTTAAAAAATATAAATACTATAATCAAGTTAGATTAATTCAATTTTTCTACATGTGAAAACATATTTCTTATTTCTATCATAAAGTCAACTAATAACTGAATCTGTCTACTTCAAAAGCTCAGTTCTGACAATTTCAAAATCTAAGACAGGTATTGGAAGACCCTAGCACCTGAAGGACAAATCTGGTACACCATATGCATTGTAAATAAAGTTTTATTGAAACACAGCTGCATGCATCTGTTTTTGTATTGCCTACAGCTGCCTTGAAACTACAATGGAAGAGTTAAATATTGGTACAGAAACTGTGGCTCTTAAGCTTGAAGTTACTGTGGCTCTTAAGCTTGAAGTTACTGTTTGCTTCTTTACCAATCAGTGTGCAGACTCATCCTAACACTGCAGTAGATCTGTTAGAGTGAAAACTTTGAGAAGTTGGCAAATTACAAGGGATGCAGTTGTCATATTTTTAAAGCGCTATCCTTTCCTTTTCACTCAGAAGTTTTGTGATGTAAGGTAGCAGGAAAGATGTAGCTAGGACCAACGGACAATACCAGTTGGTAGTAGCTGGTAGCTGTTTGGACAAGTAGGAACAAATAGGGACAGTCTATGTTTATTTTTTACAGGCTCGACATACTGTAAAGAATACATGATATGCATTACCGTAGAATTAACATGCATATTATAAGAATTATAAGAGATTTATTCAGAGTCTTAAAACAGTAAGTTGCAACAATCAGAGAAACTCAACTCTTAGAGTGTATTCTCAATATTTCTTGATGAAGTATTCGTTATGTGTCACTGTAATGCGAGACATAACATGGCTGACATGACACGGTGTGTGACATATATATGTCACTAGCCATCCACTAAACAGACTCTCAATAGTTTTTCCCTGTCTCTGTTCAATATCCTCTCTTACATCCTTTCTCTAGTTCTTATTTCATCTGTAACAATCCCACTTTCTGCTAAAATCTATTCTTTTTCTCCCTCTTCCTCCTTTTGTACTTTTTTTACACAGTGTTTCATGTAGCCCAAGATGATCCTAAATTGGTCTATGCAACCAAGGCTAACTTTATACTCCTGATCCTTTTGTTCCTACCTCCCAAGTACTGGGATCACATCTGTGTGCCCCTAGAAAGGTTTGCTGTAATCTACTTCAAATACCTGCACCTTATTAGTATCCTTCAACATGCTCCTATGTTGCTCAGTAGTTCACACTAACTTCATATCATCCTGGGCGAATGACTGTGCTGCAGAGGGATCGAGACCTAGCCGAGGACATTTTTGGTTGAAATGTTTGGGAGGAAAGTCATGTAGTATAAACTATAACATAGAATAAAATACTAGCAGGACAAAAGATTTATCAGATTTCATAGGAGAGAGCTCGCTTACATTTCTTAGTTCTAAAGAGGCTGGAACCTGAACCAGGTCTTGAAAGGAAAAAGACATCACGTGGAAATAAAGTCTAAGAAGTTATTGCTGAGGCCTATCTACAGTTGGGAGCCTCCTCTAGCTCCTTACTCCTTATGGTAAATTCAAGCCCAACAGGCTGTATCTGAGACCCTTGGAATCATGACACATGTCTGCACACTCATATCTCTGGCCTGATTCTTGCTGGAGTCTTCCTGACTCTGACTTTTGGTCATACTGTGCTTTTGGTCCCCTTACACTTACCCTCATTGTCCATTGTATGAGGTCTAAGTTCTCCATGGGTCTAACCATAGGGCACCATTTCACTACTTGGTTATACGTAAGCTTACTAGTCACAACTAATACATAGTTGTGTCACGTCAAGTTTGTAGGTCAGGTTCTACAAGTTCTATATTGTTCTGTGTTCAGGAAACATGTGATCCAAGGACAGGTTTAATATTACATTGTTATGATAGCCTAAACACATATCCTTAGGATATATTTTTTTTCAAATTTTATCCTATGGTGGATCAGAAATAAATAGTTCACAGACTTATAGGGATTTGACATACACTTTAAAATATTATTTTAATTTTTAGCTAGCAAATAAACTTTTTGGAGTACAATATGGTACTTAGATACATGTATAATTTGTGGAATGATTAAAGAAAGTTAATTAACATATCAGTCACTTTACACCTGCCTTTTGTGGTGAAAACTTTTGAGAATACTCTTTAAGCACATCTATCTATTCATTGTTAACTGTGGCCTCCATGCTGTCCAATAGTTCTCCTTCCTGTTGTCTAACTGTGCCTTTCCACCATCATTCTTTTTTTCCTTTCTCTAAGTCTTTGGTAATCACTATTGTATGTCTTGACTCACATAAGATTTCACACACAAGCGAGGCTGTTGGGCCAATCATCTTTTTGGACTTGGCTTACTCTAGTTAGTGTGATGTCCTCTGGTTCTATATATACTATTTCAAAGGCTGAATAGTCATAGTAGTTTTTGTAGTAGAAGTACACACCATACGTTTTAACCATTCATCCACTGATGGTCATTGAGGAACCATTCTTGTTAACCCACATTTTAATCATGCTACTCTAGATGTACCCGTGTTCATGAACCCTAAAGCATATGAAGTTCATTTTGGGGGCAGAAAATTAGGGGCAGTGGGCCAAATTTAAATGACTAAGAACTGGGAAGTTGCTACTTTTCTGAAAATTAGCAGCAGTAGGATTCTTGTCTTGCATCGCCAATAATAGCCCAGAACTGAGAAAAGGTGTCCTTAAGAGGTCCCTCCTAAGGGATTCACTACTCCATCACACTCCCCACAGTGTGTGTGTGTGTAATCTTCTAGGATATGCATATTGTTTCGTGTTGTTTTTTCATGAGTATACTTCCTTGTTATATGTTTGTCTTGTGCTAACATCTAGATACAAGCTCCTGGAGGGGTGAGTCTACTCTGTCTATTCGTTTAAAAAACATTTTTATTGGATATTTTATGTATTTACGTTTCAAATGTTATCCCCCTCCTCCTCCCATCCCTCCTCCCCCCTGCTTCTATGAAGATGCTCCCATTCCCACTCACCAACTCCCACCTCAACACCTTGGCATTCCCCTACAATGGGGAAATGAGCTTTCACAGGACCAAGGGCTTCTCCTCCTATTGATGCCAGACAATGCCATCCTCTGCAACATATGTGGCTGGAGACATGGGTCCCTCTTCGACTGGTAATTTAGTTTCCAGGAGCTCTGGGGCATCTGGCTGGCTTTTCTCAACAGGCAGCATAGTGCTATCACAGTAAGCAAGGGTTTTTTTAAAGTAAAGGAATGCACAAAGCACAAATAATCTGTTCCATTTAGGTTTCAATGGAAAGCAGAAATCTTACGTCAAATATTTAAAGTAATTTTGATAACACCATTGGATAGATTTGAAGGCAGCAAATATCTTTGATAACTTCTCAGCCAGAGGTCAAGCTGGGAACCAGAGCTGGACTCTGGCTGAGAAGTTATCAAAGATAGTTCCCCTCTATTGGATGCACACTGGCTTCTAACTGGTTTGATCAGTGAATAATGGAATGATGCTGAGAAACTATAGCCCCAAGTTAGATGAGGACTGGAACTCTCATTTCTCACTAGAAGTCCAACTACCCTGTTGAAGAGACCATATGGAGAAGCCCCGAGAATACAGAGAGTCATGGCTTCCATTGATCTCTGCCCACTCAACAGCAGTGATTCTGGACCACCTTGGGTCACCCATGGTATTGGCATGGTACCACCTGGGTACACTTGAAGCTATGTAGAGCTGAAGAGCTTTCCTATTGAACCTTGCCTCAACCTTAAAAATTGTGAGACACACTAAAAAATTGTTAAAGCCACTGTTAGAGGCAATGTATTACAGAATAATGGATACAGTAGGCAACATTTCTCTCTGAGTTTCCTTATCTGAGTGATCTCATTAATTATTTTAGAGTTATGGTATACACTGAAAATAATAATGCTACTTTACTGTCTTGGTAAATGAGGTAGCTCAAAGATGAAGGGATGAGCTTTGGAATTCTGGGCTTAAAGCTATGTGAATCCATGTCTGTCAGCTGACTCACCATTCCTTCAGGGATGGAAATAATGGGTATCAACGTGATCCCCATATACATATATATACATATATGTATATATGTGTATATTTGTACATATATGTATATATACATATAAAATATATTTTGATCATATTCACCTGTTTCTGCCCTAATAACCATTCCAGATCTACTTGTCACATTCTTACATTCTTCTCCACACAGCTCTTGTTTTCTCTGTTTTAAAGTCCACTGAGTCCAGTCAAAGTTACCCATATACCCACTCAGTGGAGCATGGTTGAGCTATCAAGGATCACCCCCTTAAAAAAGTGAATCTCCTTCTCTCAGTATTGTCATTGGCTTCTCAGTTAGGGTGGGGACTTGGGAACCTTTCCCCCTTTCATGATGTAATGCTGGCTGACTCCATCTTGTACAGGAGTTAGAGAAGAACTGTAGCTGTTGTCATATTCAGGTGAGCAGTAGGCATGTCATGTGCAGAAGACACTGTTTTACTCCAGAACTCCTTGACCTCTAACTCTTAGAATCCTTCAACTCCCCTTTACCATTCTGTACACATTCTGCTGCAAACTGGTGGGACCAATTGGAAATAATTATGCCGCTTTTGCATAGAAACTCCATCTAGACTGAGCCTATTGAAGATCAAAGTCTTCCCCCAAATAACTTTTCTTTCTTTTCCTCTTTTTGGAGGGGGGGTACAGTCACTTTGTAATCACCTTGTCCTTGTTCCAACTGTCTCAGTTGTTCCAAGTGGCTTAGGAAACAGGCTGTGGGAGACGTTTTTATAGATAAGATACATGTTGCAATATCAAGATACGAAGACCTGGGGAACACCTGACTATGATTTTTAAAAGAGCAAAAACAGGAAGTCGAAATTCTTGAAATGATATTGAGATGAGAATAGTAGCTTTGAGCAGTCGGGATTCATGGTCAAAGGAAATACATATCTTGATATGCTGATCTTCTCAATTATCTAGTTAAGGTTTGACACCATGTTGTGAACAAAACAAAGTCAAATCTTTATTGCTTAAACTGATCTCTGCTCATAAGAGATTCACAGCCTTGGTGGGGCAGGGGTAGGGTGGAAAGAATAAGAAATAACTACAACAAGAGGGCTCTTATACCAGTGGTGTGGGAAACATGCTGAGAGTAATTCATTATAACCGAGCAGTAGGAAGGGCAATTTAAGCAATGAACATTATTTTGAATATCAAGGAGAATGACAACATTTATGAAAAAGTTTGCTTAAGGCAAATAGGGATGAATAAAGAGGCAGAGCTGTTCCTGGCATGGAATGAAATCATAAACATGCCTATCAGATATAGCTTAGTCATAAGATGAGTTAACTAAGTTAGAGATGGGGAGAAATGGGGTTGCAGCAACCTGCAACCTAATCTGGTGCTTGGAGTCAGAGCATGAAGGGACATGTACGGCTGGCCAATGGGCTTACGTTGTTGTTTTCAACCATGTACACACTGCATCAGGAATATTCTAGAGCCGTGGGTATATCATGGTCACGGCTATGGCTTAGAATCTGTTGAAACAATTATTTGCTTCTTCCTCCATTGAAGAGCAGGACACCATGAAAGCAAGGTCTAAGTCTTCTTTCACTCAGCACCAGGCACCAGGTTCAACAATGATGTGGTGAATACATCAAATCATTGAGCATTAACTCACAATAGGACAGATGAAAACCTAAGTCAAAAGGGACAGAGACAGCAGGTAAGAGCAAAGAGTTTTGGCATTTTAACCATGGACAGTTTAGTAAGAAAGGCCAAGGTACAAGTGCCCCACTGAGGTGTCTAAAATTACTGACCAGAAGAAAGGAAACTTTGAAATAAGATAGGGAATAAAAGGAAGAAGATGAGCTTTTTGGAGAGGGGAAGGTGACAATCTGGTATAAGGTATATATAGACGATGCTTTCAGAGTATCCTGGTGGAACGTTCTTGAAGTCAGGAGGCAGAATAGAGGAGAGGAGTTTCAAGAGTAGAAGAGAAACTGAAAGATGTTGGATGTGCCCTGTGTGTCATGGATGTCTCTTATGCAAGCTTTCTCATTCATAAAGAAGAGATGATGAGAAGCTCTGCTACAAGTGACTCCGGATACTTGGATGGACATATCAAAGAAAGTGGATTTGAAGATGGTCCAGAGCTTTGTGAGAAGTTGTAGTCTCTCTATGGTAGTGCATCCCTCAATACATCCTGGTATTAGCCGAGCCAAGAGCATGCGTATAATGTCCCTGATCCATTCTGTCAAGTCCTCTTCCTTTGATCAGTAGCCTTGGGAATATGTCTAGAGACTAGAGAATCATCTGTCATTCTTAGAGAAATCTTTCTTTCCTTCTTATAAAGTGACATCTCCCATTTTGGAAGAATGAAGAAATATCGTATGAGGGCTTAAAGGTGTGTCCTGTTGCTGGCGTGTTCAAATAAACATGTTCTCTTGACAGTCAGGGAAGCACTCTTTCCAATAAGAGAAACCCAACCCTTTCACTTCAACATCTGTTTGCTTCTCAGGTTGATACTATCGATTTCAGATGGCATCCAAATTCTATCAGACCTCATTAACCCCAGTCTGATTCCCAGATAGACTTACTGAGCCGTGATTCTTCCTGTACCACCTCAGTTTCCCTGGGACACATAGAGTACCTGGAGCTAAAACCATCGCAACACAGTGACATTTTGTAACTTGTAAGGTCCAGTAAGAGATGGTAGGTTGGAACTCAAAGGGTTCTTGACTCAGAAGGCTGATTTGAAAAGTCTGTGATTTGAGTAACCTCAGTTGTCCTGCCGGGATACGCAGGGAGTCTTGTTGGAGATAGCTTTCTGTGAGGGAATAGCCCCCATCCTCAAAATGAACCTCAATCCCGGAGTCCAAGAGGGAGGGACAAAAGCTGAGTTCCTGAGATCAATATGGCTATACCTTTTACCCGTCTCAAGTTCTTTGATGTGATATAAAAGCAATAATGTGCCCGGGAATGAACTCATAAACAGTTATTCGTTTTATAGCATAATAAAAGTGCTGCGAGATTGAGTTGGGAGTTAGGCAAAGAATTGGGCTGCGATAAGAAGACCTGGTTTTCCTTGCCAATTTGCTCATTGTGTCATCTTTTATAAATCATTATGTGGCTCTTGACCCCAGCCAGATTTTTCCATCAGTGCTACATACACAGGACAGCAGCATGCTAAACTGGTGACAATGACAATGGAAGTGGATAGTGAAGGCTTCCTATGTGCCAGCCTTGTGCTATTATTATTATTATTGTTATTATTATTTATTATCATCATCATTATTATTTTATCCTATATTTTCAGGCAGGCTCTCAACGATGTGGTCCAGTCTTTCCTTGACCTTGTGAACTTCCGGGCCTTAATCTCTTAAGTGCTGGGATCAAAGGCATGCACTTACCATGTCCAGCCAGGCTCTGCTTTGAACTTGGGGGATATGTTATAGAGGAAAAAGAGAAAAAGAACTTTTAAGTCTAAAGAGCTCTCGTTCTTTGAGGTGATACAATCTTAAATAAGAAAATTGCAATGCGTGTAGTAAATAGGTGCTTTTGAATGGGACTGTACTAAGAAGAGAAACATAAGGAGCTAAGGTAAGTTTGGGGTGATTCACGGTGGCGATGAGTTGGTGGCAGGTGATGGAAAAGCTCGATTTCACTCTGGCTCAATGGCTTCTCTTATTCATCGTGGCAAAGAAACAAAACACTGGAATGTGCAGTGATAGTAAGAATTTAGGAAATGAAGGGGAGAGAGAGTGCATGGAAATTTCAAAGGGGCCACACGATTATCCTCGTTTTCTAACTCCGAGTCCTAAGACCAAATAAAAAGTTAAGAATGGCCAATAATGGGTGGTGTGAGGACAAAGCATAATATTCCATCACTACAACAAAAACCGTGGCTGGTATGCTAGTCACATGGTTTGTTAAAAGACATAGTTACCCACACCCGCGGATCCCGGCCCGCAGCAGCTCTCTGCTCCCAGACCCGGTGAGAGAGAGACCCAACCGCCTGGTCAGGTGGGCACTCCTGAGGCTGCAGAGCGGAAGAGACCACCAACACTGCTCACCCCTGCCCACATCCCTGGCCCAAGAGGAAACTGTATAAGGCTTCTGGGCTCCCGTGGGGGAGCGGCAGGACCCCTGCGCCTGAGACACCGCCGGACCCTGAAGGAAACAGACCGGATAAACAGTTCTCTGCACCCAAATCCCGTGGGAGGGAGAGCTAAACCTTCAGAGAGGCAGACAAGCCTGGGAAACCAGAAGAGACTGCTCCCTGCACACACATCTCGGACACCAGAGGAAAAAGCCAAAGACCATCTGGAACCCTGGTGCACTGAAGCTCCCGGAAGGGGCGGCACAGGTCTTCCTGGTTGCTGCCGCTGCAGAGAGCCCCTGGGCAGCACCCCACGAGCAAACCTGAGCCTCGGGACCACAGGTAAGACCAAATTTTCTGCTGCAAGAAAGCTGCCTGGTGAACTCAAGACACAGGCCCACAGGAACAGCTGAAGACCTGTAGAGAGGAAAAACTACACGCCCGAAGCAGAACACTCTGTCCCCATAACTGACTGAAAGAGAGGAAAACAGGTCTACAGCACTCCTGACACACAGGCTTATAGGACAGTCTAGCCACTGTCAGAAATAGCAGAACAAAGTAACACTAGAGATAATCTGATGGCGAGAGGCAAGCGCAGGAACCCAAGCAACAGAAACCAAGACTACATGCCATCATCGGAGCCCAATTCTCCCATCAAAACAAACATGGAATATCCAAACACACCAGAAAAGCAAGATCTAGTTTCAAAATCATATTTGATCATGATGCTGGAGGACTTCAAGAAAGACATGAACACACTTAGGGAAGCACAGGAAAACATTAATAAACAAGTAAAAGCCTACAGAGAGGAATCGCAAAAATCCCTGAAAGAATTCCAGGAAAACACAATCAAACAGTTGAAGGAATTAAAAATGGAAATAGAAGCAATCAAGAAAGAACACATGGAAACAACCCTGGATATAGAAAACCAAAAGAAGAGACAAGGAGCTGTAGATACAAGCTTCACCAACAGAATACAAGAGATGGAAGAGAGAATCTCAGGAGCAGAAGATTCCATAGAAATCATTGACTCAACTGTCAAAGATAATGTAAAGCGGAAAAAGCTACTGGTCCAAAACATACAGGAAATCCAGGACTCAATGAGAAGATCAAACCTAAGGATAATAGGTATAGAAGAGAGTGAAGACTCCCAGCTCAAAGGACCAGTAAATATCTTCAACAAAATCATAGAAGAAAACTTCCCTAACCTAAAAAAAGAGATACCCATAGACATACAAGAAGCCTACAGAACTCCAAATAGACTGGACCAGAAAAGAAACACCTCCCGTCACATAATTGTCAAAACACCAAACGCACAAAATAAAGAAAGAATATTAAAAGCAGTAAGGGAAAAAGGTCAAGTAACATATAAAGGGAGACCTATCAGAATCACACCAGACTTCTCGCCAGAAACTATGAAGGCCGGAAGATCCTGGACTGATGTCATAAAGACCCTAAGAGAACACAAATGCCAGCCCAGGTTACTGTATCCAGCAAAACTCTCAATTAACATTGATGGAGAAACCAAGATATTCCATGACAAAACCAAATTTACACAATATCTTTCTACAAATCCAGCACTACAAAGGATAATAAATGGTAAAGCCCAACATAAGGAGGCAAGCTATACCCTAGAAGAAGCAAGAAACTAATCGTCTTGGCAACAAAACAAAGAGAATGAAAGCACACAAACATAACCTCACATCCAAATATGAATATAACGGGAAGCAATAATCACTATTCCTTAATATCTCTCAATATCAATGGCCTCAACTCCCCAATAAAAAGACATAGATTAACAAACTGGATACGCAACGAGGACCCTGCTTTCTGCTGCCTACAGGAAACACACCTCAGAGACAAAGAGAGACACTACCTCAGAGTGAAAGGCTGGAAAACAACTTTCCAAGCAAATGGTCAGAAGAAGCAAGCTGGAGTAGCCATTCTAATATCAAATAAAATCAATTTCCAACTAAAAGTCATCAAAAAAGATAAGGAAGGACACTTCATATTCATCAAAGGAAAAATCAACCAAGATGAACTCTCAATCCTAAATATCTATGCCCCAAATACAAGGGCACCTACATACGTAAAAGAAACCTTACTAAAGCTCAAAACACACATTGCACCTCACACAATAATAGTGGGAGATTTCAACACCCCACTCTCATCAATGGACAGATCATGGAAACAGAAATTAAACAGTGATGTAGACAGACTAAGAGAAGTCATGAGCCAAATGGACTTAACGGATATTTATAGAACATTCTATCCTAAAGCAAAAGGATATACCTTCTTCTCAGCTCCTCATGGTACTTTCTCCAAAATTGACCATATAATTGGTCAAAAAACGGGCCTCAACAGGTACAGAAAGATAGAAATAATCCCATGCGTGCTATCGGACCACCACGGCCTAAAACTGGTCTTCAATAACAATAAGGGAAGAATGCCCACATATACGTGGAAATTGAACAATGCTCTACTCAATGATAACCTGGTCAAGGAAGAAATAAAGAAAGAAATTAAAAACTTTTTAGAATTTAATGAAAATGAAGATACAACATACTCAAACTTATGGGACACAATGAAAGCTGTGCTAAGAGGAAAACTCATAGCGCTGAGTGCCTGCAGAAAGAAACAGGAAAGAGCATATGTCAGCAGCTTGACAGCACACCTAAAAGCTCTAGAACAAAAAGAAGCAAATACACCCAGGAGGAGTAGAAGGCAGGAAATAATCAAACTCAGAGCTGAAATCAACCAAGTAGAAACAAAAAGGACCATAGAAAGAATCAACAGAACCAAAAGTTGGTTCTTTGAGAAAATCAACAAGATAGATAAACCCTTAGCCAGACTAACAAGAGGACACAGAGAGTGTGTCCAAATTAACAAAATCAGAAATGAAAAGGGAGACATAACTACAGATTAGGAGGAAATTCAAAAAATCATCAGATCTTACTATAAAAGCCTATATTCAACAAAATTTGAAAATCTTCAGGAAATGGACAATTTCCTAGACAGATACCAGGTATCGAAGTTAAATCAGGAACAGATAAACCAGTTAAACAACCCCATAACTCCTAAGGAAATAGAAGCAGTCATTAAAGGTCTCCCAACCAAAAAGAGCCCAGGTCCAGACGGGTTTAGTGCAGAATTCTATCAAACCTTCATAAAAGACCTCATACCAATATTATCCAAACTATTCCACAAAATTGAAACAGATGGAGCCCTACCGAATTCCTTCTACGAAGCCACAATTACTCTTATACCTAAACCACACAAAGACACAACAAAGAAAGAGAACTTCAGACCAATTTCCCTTATGAATATCGACGCAAAAATACTCAATAAAATTCTGGCAAACCGAATCCAAGAGCACATCAAAACAATCATCCACCATGATCAAGTAGGCTTCATCCCAGGCATGCAGGGATGGTTTAATATACGGAAAACCATCAACGTGATCCATTATATAAACAAACTGAAAGAACAGAACCACATGATCATTTCATTAGATGCTGAGAAAGCATTTGACAAAATTCAACACCCCTTCATGATAAAAGTCCTGGAAAGAATAGGAATTCAAGGCCCATACCTAAACATAGTAAAAGCCATATACAGCAAACCAGTTGCTAACATTAAACTAAATGGAGAGAAACTTGAAGCAATCCCACTAAAATCAGGGACTAGACAAGGCTGCCCACTCTCTCCCTACTTATTCAATATAGTTCTTGAAGTTCTAGCCAGAGCAATCAGACAACAAAAGGAGATCAAGGGGATACAGATCGGAAAAGAAGAGGTCAAAATATCACTATTTGCAGATGACATGATAGTATATTTAAGTGATCCCAAAAGTTCCACCAGAGAACTACTAAAGCTGATAAACAACTTCAGCAAAGTGGCTGGGTATAAAATTAACTCAAATAAATCAGTTGCCTTCCTCTGTACAAAAGAGAAACAAGCCGATAAAGAAATTAGGGAAACGACACCCTTCATAATAGACCCAAATAATATAAAGTACCTCGGTGTGACTTTAACCAAGCAAGTAAAAGATCTGTACAATAAGAACTTCAAGATACTGAGGAAAGAAATTGAAGAAGACCTCAGAAGATGGAAAGATCTCCCATGCTCATGGATTGGCAGGATTAATATAATAAAAATGGCCATTTTACCAAAAGCGATCTACAGATTCAATGCAATCCCCATCAAAATACCAATCCAATTCTTCAAAGAGTTAGACAGAACAATTTGCAAATTCATCTGGAATAACAAAAAACCCAGGATAGCTAAAGCTATCCTCAACAATAAAAGGACTTCAGGGGGAATCACTATCCCTGAACTCAAGCAGTATTACAGAGCAATAGTGATAAAAAACTGCATGGTATTGGTACAGAGACAGACAGATAGACCAATGGAATAGAATTGAAGACCCAGAAATGAACCCACACACCTATGGTCACTTGATTTTTGACAAAGGAGCCAAAACCATCCAATGGAAAAAAGATAGCATTTTCAGCAAATGGTGCTGGTTCAACTGGAGGGCAACATGTAGAAGAATGCAGATCGATCCATGCTTATCACCCTGTACAAAGCTTAAGTCCAAGTGGATCAAGGACCTCCACATCAAACCAGACACACTCAAACTAATAGAAGAAAAACTAGGGAAGCATCTGGAACACATGGGCACTGGAAAAAATTTCCTGAACAAAACACCAATGGCTTATGCTCTAAGATCAAGAATCGACAAATGGGATCTCATAAAACTGCAAAGCTTCTGTAAGGCAAAGGACACTGTGGTTAGGACAAAACGGCAACCAACAGATTGGGAAAAGATCTTTACCAATCCTACAACAGATAGAGGCCTTATATCCAAAATATACAAAGAACTCAAGAAGTTAGACCGCAGGGAAACAAATAACCCTATTAAAAAATGGGGTTCAGAGCTAAACAAAGAATTCACAGCTGAGGAATGCCGAATGGCTGAGAAACACCTAAAGAAATGTTCAACATCTTTAGTCATAAGGGAAATGCAAATCAAAACAACCCTGAGATTTCACCTCACACCAGTGCGATTGGCTAAGATCAAAAACTCAGGTGACAGCAGATGCTGGCGAGGATGTGGAGAAAGAGGAACACTCCTCCACTGTTGGTGGGATTGCAGACTGGTAAAACCATTCTGGAAATCAGTCTGGAGGTTCCTCAGAAAATTGGACATTGAACTGCCTGAGGATCCAGCTATACCTCTCTTGGGCATATACCCAAAAGATGCCTCAACATATAAAAGAGACACGTGCTCCACTATGTTCATCGCAGCCTTATTTATAATAGCCAGAAAATGGAAAGAACCCAGATGCCCTTCAACAGAGGAATGGATACAGAAAATGTGGTACATCTACACAATGGAATATTACTCAGCTATCAAAAACAACGAGTTTATGAAATTCGTAGGCAAATGGTTGGAACTGGAAAATATCATCCTGAGTGAGCTAACCCAATCACAGAAAGACATACATGGTATGCACTCATTGATAAGTGGCTATTAGCCCAAATGCTTGAATTACCCTAGATCCCTAGAACAAATGAAACTCAAGACGGATGATCAAAATGTGAATGCTTCACTCCTTCTTTAAATGAGGAAAAAGAATACCCTTGGCAGGGAAGGGAGAGGCAAAGATTAAAACAGAGACTGAAGGAACACCCATTCAGAGCCTGCCCCACATGTGGCCCATACATATATAGCCACCCAATTAGACAAGATGGATGAAGCAAAGAAGTGCAGACCGACAGGAGCCGAATGTAGATCGCTCCTGAGAGACACAGCCAGAATACAGCAAATATAGAGGCGAATGCCAGCAGCAAACCACTGAACTGAGAATAGGTCCCCTATTGAAGGAATCAGAGAAAGAACTGGAAGAGCTTGAAGGGGCTCGAGACCCCAAAAGTACAACAATGCCAAGCAACCAGAGCTTCCAGGGACTAAGCCACTACCTAAAGACTATACATGGACTGACCCTGGACTCTGACCCCATAGGTAGCAATGAATATCCTAGTAAGAGCACCAGTGGAAGGGGAAGCCCTGGGTCCTGCTAAGACTGAATCCCCAGTGAACTAGTCTATGTGGGGAGGGCGGCAATGGGGGGAGGGTTGGGAGGGGAACACCCATAAGGAAGGGGAGGGGGGAGGGGGATGTTTGCCCGGAAACCGGGAAAGGGAATAACACTTGAAATGTATATAAGAAATACTCAAGTTAATAAAAAAAAAAAAAGACATAGTTAGTTATAGGCCTAGTAGCAACGCCTGTTGTAACAGAAATACCTCCTTGGATTACTTCAGGACAGAGACTTGCTGTCGAAAATGTTAGTTTCAGGATTAAAAAGAGAAGAAAAGAAAAAACAAACAAACAAACCCAAAACAGAAAGAATTTATACAATTTTAAAGCAAAGCCTTTTAAATTTATAGCATGTTACAAAGCTTCAGAGGGTAACTTCTTGGATAATGAGGCAACCAACCCGCTCTGAGTATCAACACTTAAAAGGTCTGACTTTTCTATTTCATATTAGAAACTGAGGTGTGAGTTTCAGTGAACCACTGGCAAAAGTGCTGAGCTCTGTGGGAAACGCTCGTGTTCTTTGATGTTGCTGATTGTTGAGCAAACAGCATTTCTGGCACTAGAACCATCTTGTGTTTCTATCTGTGTCTATCAATCTTTAGTCAATGACATTATCATTGCTCACTGACTACAGCTATTTCTCAACTGAGAACTCAAGAAAGGGTAGAGGGTGGGAGACAATATTTAGTGAAATGACCAAAATATAGTGTTGCCTTATGCTTATGTAGGTCATAAAACCACTCATAGAAGGTGTTTTTTATTAGGAAATAGTGAAAGTAGTTTGGACTAGTCTTTTTTCTTTATCAAATACTGCACATCTTGAATCCAGATAAGCCACCTTTCCTTCCCTTCTTTTCTTGTCCCTCCTTCCTTTCTTTTGTCCCTCTCGTCCTTCACCAAATGTTGAGTATGCATGTATCAGGTGCTTTACTAGATGGACAAAATTATCAAAAGTAAGACCTCACAGTTCCAGGGAGAGCATCCTGCCTCTGAGTATGAGGCTGGGTTTTCTGGTACCTCAAGAAAGTCACTGTGCTATGTTTATGGAAAATGGGTTCAGATGCTTTTGGGAAAGCCTTGCTGTTAGTACTTCTGGAGGCTGCTGGTGCGAGGAAAGGCTCCAGGAGCAATCTGCAAAGGAGTGGGCTTTGTGCCATACTGGGGCATCGAGGTCATTAAGCTCACTAACTGCTTGCAGGGGAATAGGGTTAATGGGCCAGAACCTTTCTAGAGCTCAGTGTTTAGGAGTTTAACCAAGTCTCTAAAACAGCATGTTAAGTGATTTGAGGCAGTTTATTTCAATTCAGCAAAACTTTATGAAGGGCCTCCTGAAGAACAGCTGGGTCCAGGTGTGTAGGACAAGGCTTGAACAACCCCTGTGTTCCAGGAGCCTTCAGCCCAGGGACTGGAGCAGACACAGGCATTGGCCAAGTACAGTGGTGGATCTTGAACTCTCTAAAATAAAGATACTGCATAAGTACTTAGGATGGGATGAAGCCCTGAGAAGGACAACAACTTATTTAGAAATGAAATGGCTCAAAGCAAGGGGAATCTCTGGAATGGGAATGGCCTTAATCATTTCTTCAGATGTTGCCAGATTTGCTCTCTAGATTCAGAGCTGACTACTTCTTATATGACAGATTTCTGTATATGAAGGTGGGAGACTACAGACTGACCACTTACTGTGTCAGCTTCAGTCTAACATGTTGGTCCATGGTAACTATTTTATATTTATCATCCCATTTAATTCTTAAGCCATTTTTATATAAGCCACTATTGCCCCATACAATTTCCCGGGGAACTTGAGGAATGAGGAACCAGTCGATTTTCTAGTAAGTATTGTAGCAGTAACTCACAAAATCATAATAACAAAGCCTGTTTATTGAGAGACTTTGTTATTATTGCTACTTTGATGGGCAGAGTATTATCCCGGAACAAGTTATTTATCCTTGGGCATATTAAAGCTTCATGCTGAATATCTTTCAACAATGGAAATTATGAGAGAATATAGACAAGTAATCACAGTGAAATTTCTAAACAAAAAAAAATCACCAGGGAGATTCTATTTTTATCACAGAGTCAAGAAAATCCTCCTTACAGATGTTAATACCTACAAACAACCAGAATGGCAAGTTATCTAGAGATGTCCAACAGTGGCAAGTACAACCCGGAAGTAACCAATAGCTGTCTAATTGGACTTAAGGGGCCACTGAATAGGAGTGGATTCATGTTTGTTATTATAAACTTAGCCCACTGCCCACAGCTGGTGACGTTATGGACTCTAGAAGAGAGTCCTCTGTTGTTCCTTCATTAAACCAGTATAGATTATAACTGAATTCTAAATACTTATTCTTAAACCTACAGACAAATGTAGAGTTCTTTGTTTCTCTTGAGCTCTTTAAAGTGTTTCTCTTTGTTTGTTTATTTGTCTCAGCTTTTAATTCATTAATTAATTGGCAGTCGAGATACCATTACAGAAAAATGACAACTGGTCAAAATGCATAGAACTCTGCGCTAGCCTCAACTGAAACATTTATAACACAATCCCTATAACAAAGGCCCAGGGAACACGTCAAAAAACTGGGCAGAAAGAGTATAAGAACCAGAGGACAAGGCTGGGACATCTGGTGCAAAATAGTATCTTCTATATATGACAGGGAATCTTAATGATATAGTTGCCTAAACATGACCCAGAAAATGACAATTTTTGATATGCTAATATGGATGGGGAAATTCTCACAACATTTCATTTCTACAACAGAAGCCACCGCCACTGCAGTTGTGGAGAGAGGAAGAATCAGTTGTCTCCAGGGACACTCCAATAGGCTAGCTTACGTCCAAGAGGCCATCTTTAAACATAAATGGACATCCCTAAATCATCTCAGAGGTTCTGTTTATAAACATATACAAACATGTAAATAACAACCATAATAAGAGTAAGAGGTCATGGGGTTGGGGATTTAGCTCAGTGGTAGAGCGCTTGCCTAGCAACTGCAAGGCCCTGGGTTCGGTCCCCAACTCCAAAAAAAAAAAAAAAAAAAAAAAAAGAAAAAGAAAAAGAGTAAGAGGTCATTGAATTTGAGGAGTGGGAGGGACAGGAGAAATTGAGAGAGGAAAAGAAGGGGAGAATGATATAAATATGATTCTTACATGTAAAATTCTCAGAAAGTGAAAAAAAGTCCAGTATCTCATGGACAAATTCATATGTTCATCATCCTGTTCATTCATCCATTTACCCATTAACCAAACTAGCATTTATGTGTGTCCTCTCAATCTAACTATCATGTAGTTCATCCATTCATCTGCCCATCCATCCATCCAACCATCCATCCATCCATCCATCCATCCATCCATTCATCCATCCATCCAACATTTATGGAAAGTTTGGCTAAGGATAGAAAGTCAAAGACATACACAACCACTGGTCTCAAGAAAGTCACAATGGGAACTGAGAACAGGAAGAATTCCATTGGAGGAATTAGAGAAAGGATTGAAGAGTTGAAGGGACTTGCAAGCCCATAAGAACAATGCCAACCTATCAGAGCTCCCAGGGACTAAACCACTACCCAAAGACTATACATGACCTGACCCAGGGCTCCAGCTGCATATGTAGCAGAGGATGGCCTTGTTGGGCACCAATGGAAGGAGAAGCCCTTGGTCCTGCCAAGGCTGGACCTTCCAGTGTAGGGGAATGTTGGAGGGGTGGGAACAGGGGGTGGTTGGGGATGTAAACAGCCTTATAGAAGGGGAGTGGATGGGATAGGGGGCTTATGTCCGGGAAACTTAAAAGGGAATAGCATATGAAATATAAATTAAAAAAAATCCAATAAGAGAAAAAAAGTCACAATGGAAGGCAGTAGAATGAAGGTTAATAATTAGTATCCATCAAAATAGGTGGGCAGAGAAAGGAGAAAAGTTTCATGGATTCACAGAAGGAGACAATATTAGGTCAGGCAAGGAGGTTGGTTGCCATCAAGAACTTCTATAGGGTGACCTGAGGGAAGAATGAGTAGTTTAGGGGAAAGTGAACTTGCATATGGATTGCTCACTGAAGAATGATTAGAGGGTGGAAGAATAGGGCACTGTGTAAATCATCAACAGTTTGAGGATGCAACAGCACTGGAGGAAAAGTCAGGAGGCAAGGCTTTCTTCCTTGGCTTTGCATACGTGGGGCAAGACTTTGAGGACACCATAGCGGCACACCAATACCCATGTATCATTTATTGGCCAAGAATATTACATATCGCTTACCTCCAACTCCTAGGAATGCGACTAACCATGTGACAGAGCTTGGAGGACATTTTAAAAGCAAAACATCTCTACTGTAAATGAATCTAGGCTGCTTTCCTCAACTCTTATCATACAAAAAAAGATGTCTAGCCACAAGACTGAAGAAAAATGACCCATGATGGAGAAAAATAAAACTCAAGGCAAATGTATCTCCTGAACCACATTCAGATTTGCATCTGCCTCATCTCTGCCTTCCCTTAAGTCTGAAAAATGCTGTAGTACTCATCAAGGGCTCATGTTTCTAGTTCTCACTCCTTCCCAACTTCACAGCTCACGTTTAGACCCAACCTTCCCTTTCCCCAGGCACCACTGTCATCATGTCTGCTCCTGTGAGGCTGAATATGATGATTAAATGCTGAAAATCCAAAAGAGCTCCAGGAGCTTGGCGAGTTAACTCAGCCTGGTTCTGACTCTCAGCTAAATTGTGTCAGGATGAAACATGCTCAGAGAGGAAAACTCCCACACTCCTCCTTTGTTCCCTTTCTTTGTTCCACACGGAAGTACAGAGTCCCCTATGGGAAGACTTCCCCAGAATGAGAGATTATGCATAGCCACCCTCCTATGACCAGCAATGACAGCCATCTGAAGTTCAGAGTGGAAACCTAAATATTTACATTTACTGCCTTAGCACACATCACCAACCACTGATTCCTAAACAAACCGAAAGAGACACCACTCAGAACTACTCCAGATGTCAGTGGGGACAGTATAGTGTCTTAAAAACTTCCTGGGTGGTTGTGATGTATGCTGAAGGGTTTGAGCTCCTCTGGAAGGCACATGGTTTGCATGATCTAGAGGGACAGAATTACTAGTTGGGTATGAAGAACCTCTCTAAAAGAATGCTGGTCAGAGGATTCATTGAAAATTCGTGGAAAATGCACTTGTACTAAAAATTGAATGGCAAGAAAAAAATCGATGGAAAGATTAAAAATGCTGGGGCAGGCCCACAGCAGCTCTCTGCTCCCAGACCCCGTGGGAGAGAGACCTCACCGCCTGGTCAGGTGGGCACTCCTGAGGCTGCAGAGCAGAAGAGACCACCAACACTGCCCACCCCTGCCCACATCCCTGGACCAAGAGGAAACTGTATAAGGCCTCTGGGTTCCCGTGTGGGAGAGCCCAGGAGCAGCAGGACCGCTGCATCTGAGACACCCCCGGAACCTGAAGGAAACAGACCGGATAAACAGTACTCTTCACCCAAATCCCATGGGAGGGAGAGCTAAACCTTCAGAGAGGCAGACACGCCTGGGAAACCAGAAAAGACTGCACTCTGCACACACATCTCGGACGCCAGAGGAAGACACAAACACCATCTGGAACCCTGGTGAACTGAAGCTCCCAGAAACGACGGCGCAGATCTTCCTGGTTGCTGCCGCCGCAGAGAGCTAGTGGGCAGCACACCCCGAGCGAACTTGAGCTTCGGGACCACAGGTAAGACCAACTTTTCTGCTGCAAGAGACCTGCCTGGTGAACTCAAGACACAGGCCCACAGGAACAGCTGAAGACCTGTAGAGAGGAAAAACTACAAGCCCGAAAACAGAACACTCTATCCCCATAACAGGCTGAAAGAAAACAGGAAAACAGGTCTACAGCACTCCTGACACACAGGCTTATAGGGCAGTCTAGCCACTATCAAAAATAGCAGAACAAAGTAACACTAGAGATAATCAGATGGCGAGAGGCAAGCGCAGGAACCCAAGCAACAGAAACCAAGACTACATGGCACCATCGGAGCCCAATTCTCCCATCAAAACAAACATGGAATATCCAAACACACCAGAAAAGCAAGATCTAGTTTCAAAATCATATTTGATCATGATGCTGGAGGATTTCAAGAAAGACGTGAAGAACTCCCTTAGAGAAACACAGGAAAACATTAATAAACAAGTAGAAGCCTACAGAGAAGAATCGCAAAAATGCAGGAAAGAATTCCAGGAAAACATAATTAAACAAGTAGAAGCCCATAGAGAAGAGTCACAAAAATCCCTGAAAGAATTCCAGGAAATCATAAATAAACAAGTAGAAGCGCATAGAGAAGAGTCACAAAAATCCCTGAAAGAATTCCAGGAAAACACAATCAAACAGTTGAAGGAATTAAAAATGGAAATAGAAGCAATCAAGAAAGAACACATGGAAACAACCCTGGATATAGAAAACCAAAAGAAGAGACAAGGAGCTGTAGATACAAGCTTCACCAACAGAATACAAGAGATGGAAGAGAGAATCTCAGGAGCAGAAGATTCCATAGAAATCATTGACTCAACTGTCAAAGATAAGGTAAAGCAGAAAAAGGTACTGGTCCAAAACATACAGGAAATCCAGGACTCAATGAGAAGATCAAACCTAGGGATAATAGGTATAGAAGAGAGTGAAGACTCCCAGCTCAAAGGACCAGTAAATATCTTCAACAAAATCATAGAAGAAAACTTCCCTAACCTAAAAAAAGAGATACCCATAGGCATACAAGAAGCCTACAGAACTCCAAATAGATTGGACCAGAAAAGAAACACCTCCCGTCACATAATTGTCAAAACACCAAACGCACAAAATAAAGAAAGAATATTAAAAGCAGTAAGGGAAAAAGGTCAAGTAACATATAAAGGCAGACCTATCAGAATCACACCAGACTTTTCGCCAGAAACTATGAAGGCTGGAAGATCCTGGACTGATGTCATACAGACCCTAAAAGAACACAAATGCCAGCCCAGGTTACTGTATCCTGCAAAACTCTCAATTAACATTGATGGAGAAACCAAGATATTCCATGACAAAACCAAATTTACACAATATCTTTCTACATAATCCAGCACTACAAAGGATAATAAATGGTAAAGCCCAACATAAAGAGGCAAGCTATACCCTAGAAGAAGCAAGAAACTAATCGTCTTGGCAACAAAACAAAGAGAAGAAAAGCACACAAACATAACCTCACATCCAAATATGAGTATAACAGGAAGCAATAATCACTATTCCTTAATATCTCTCAACATCAATGGCCTCAACTCCCCAATAAAAAGACATAGATTAACAAACTGGATACGCAACGAGGACCCTGCATTCTGCTGCCTACAGGAAACACACCTCAGAGACAAACACAGACACTACCTCAGAGTGAAAGGCTGGAAAACAACTTTCCAAGCAAATGGTCAGAAGAAGCAAGCTGGAGTAGCCATTTTAATATCAGATAAAATCAATTTTCAACTAAAAGTCATCAAAAAAGATAAGGAAGGACACTTCATATTCATCAAAGGAAAAATCAACCAAGATGAACTCTCAATCCTAAATATCTATGCCCCAAATACAAGGGCACCTACATACATAAAAGAAACCTTACTAAAGCTCAAAACACACATTGCACCTCACACAATAATAGTGGGAGATTTCAACACCCCACTCTCATCAATGGACAGATCATGGAAACAGAAATTAAACAGTGATGTAGACAGACTAAGAGAAGTCATGAGCCAAATGGACTTAACGGATATTTATAGAACATTCTATCCTAAAGCAAAAGGATATACCTTCTTCTCAGCTCCTCATGGTACTTTCTCCAAAATTGACCATATAATTGGTCAAAAAACGGGCCTCAACAGGTACAGAAAGATAGAAATAATCCCATGCGTGCTATCGGACCACCACGGCCTAAAACTGGTCTTCAATAACAATAAGGGAAGAATGCCCACATATACGTGGAAATTGAACAATGCTCTACTCAATGATAACCTGGTCAAGGAAGAAATAAAGAAAGAAATTAAAGACTTTTTAAAATTTAATGAAAATGAAGGTACAACATACCCAAACTTATGGGACACAATGAAAGCTGTGCTAAGAGGAAAATTCATAGCGCCGAGTGCCTGCAGAAAGAAACAGGAAAGAGCATATGTCAGCAGCTTGACAGCACACCTAAAAGCTCTAGAACAAAAAGAAGCAAATACACCCAGGAGGAGTAGAAGGCAGGAAATAATCAAACTCAGAGCTGAAATCAACCAAGTAGAAACAAAAGGACCATAGAAAGAATCAACAGAACCAAAAGTTGGTTCTTTGAGAAAATCAACAAGATAGATAAACCCTTAGCCAGACTAACGAGAGGACACAGAGAGTGTGTCCAAATTAACAAAATCAGAAATGAAAAGGGAGACATAACTACAGATTCAGAGGAAATTCAAAAAATCATCAGATCTTACTATAAAAGCCTATATTCAACAAAACTTGAAAATCTTCAGGAAATGGACAATTTCCTAGACAGATACCAGGTACCGAAGTTAAATCAGGAACAGATAAACCAGTTAAACAACCCCAAAACTCCTAAGGAAATAGCAGCAGTCATTAAAGGTCTCCCAACCAAAAAGAGCCCAGGTCCAGACGGGTTTAGTGCAGAATTCTATCAAACCTTCATAGAAGACCTCATACCAATATTATCCAAACTATTCCACAAAATTGAAACAGATGGATCACTCCTGAATTCCTTCTATGAAGCCACAATTACTCTTATACCTAAACCACACAAAGACACAACAAAGAAAGAGAACTTCAGACCAATTTCCCTTGTGAATATCGACGCAAAAATACTCAATAAAATTCTGGCAAACCGAATTCAAGAGCACATCAAAACAATCATCCACCATGATAAAGTAGGCTTCATCCCAGGCATGCAGGGATGGTTTAATATACGGAAAACCATCAACGTGATCCATTATATAAACAAACTGAAAGAACAAAACCACATGATCATTTCATTAGATGCTGAGAAAGCATTTGACAAAATTCAACACCCCTTCATGATAAAAGTCCTGGGAAGAATAGGAATTCAAGGCCCATACCTAAACATAGTAAAAGCCATATACAGCAAACCAGTTGCTAACATTAAACTAAATGGAGAGAAACTTGAAGCAATCCCACTAAAATCAGGGACTAGACAAGGCTGCCCACTCTCTCCCTACTTATTCAATATAGCTCTTGAAGTTCTAGCCAGAGCAATCAGACAACAAAAGGAGGTCAAGGTGATACAGATCGGAAAAGAAGAGGTCAAAATATCACTATTTGCAGATGATATGATAGTATATTTAAGTGATCCCAAAAATTCCACTAGAGAACTACTAAAGCTGATAAACAACTTCAGCAAAGTGGCTGGGTATAAAATTAACTCAAATAAATCAGTAGCCTTCCTCTACACAAAAGAGAAACAAGCCGAGAAAGAAATTAGGGAAACTTCACCCTTCATAATAGAGCCAAATAATATAAAGTACCTCAGTGTGACTTTAACCAAGCAAGTAAAAGATCCGTACAATAAGAACTTCAAGACACTGAAGAAAGAAATTGAAGAAGACCTCAGAAGATGGAAAGATCTCCCATGCTCATGGATTGGCAGGATTAATATAGTAAAAATGGCCATTTTACCAAAAGCGATCTACAGATTCAATGCAATCCTCATCAAAATACCAATCCAATTCTTCAAAGAGTTAGACAGAACAATTTGCAAATTCATCTGGAATAACAAAAAACCCAGTATAGCTAAAACTATCCTCAACAATAAAAGGACTTCAGGGGGAATCACTATCCCTGAACTCAAGCAGTATTACAGAGCAATAGTGATAAAAACTGCATGGTATTGGTACAGAGACAGACAGATAGACCAATGGAATAGAATTGAAGACCCAGAAATGAACCCACACACCTATGGTCACTTGATTTTTGACAAAGGAGCCAAAACCATCCAATGGAAAAAAGATAGCATTTTCAGCAAATGGTGCTGGTTCAACTGGAGGGCAACATGTAGAAGAATGCAGATCGATCCATGCTTATCACCCTGTACAAAGCTTAAGTCCAAGTGGATCAAGGACCTCCACATCAAACCAGACACACTCAAACTAATAGAAGAAAAACTAGGGAAGCATCTGGAACACATGGGCACTGGAAAAAATTTCCTGAACAAAACACCAATGGCTTATGCTCTAAGATCAAGAATCGACAAATGGGATCTCATAAAACTGCAAAGCTTCTGTAAGGCAAAGGACACTGTGGTTAGGACAAAACGGCAACCAACAGATTGGGAAAAGATCTTTACCAATCCTACAACAGATAGAGGCCTTATATCCAAAATATACAAAGAACTCAAGAAGTTAGACCGCAGGGAGACAAATAACCCTATTAAAAATGGGGTTCAGAGCTAAACAAAGAATTCACAGCTGAGGAATGCCAAATGGCTGAGAAACACCTAAAGAAATGTTCAAATCTTTAGTCATAAGGGAAATGCAAATCAAAACAACCCTGAGATTTCACCTCACACCAGTGAGAATGGCTAAGATCAAAAACTCAGGTGACAGCAGATGCTGGCGAGGATGCGGAGAAAGAGGAACACTCCTCCATTGTTGCTGGGATTGCAGACTGGTACAACCGTTCTGGAAATCAGTCTGGAGGTTCCTCAGAAAATTGGACATTGAACTGCCTGAGGATCCAGCTATACCTCTCTTGGGCATATACCCAAAAGATGCCCCAACATACAAAAAAGACACGTGCTCCACTATGTTCATTGCAGCCTTATTTATAATAGCCAGAAGCTGGAAAGAACCCAGATGCCCTTCAACAGAGGAATGGATACAGAAAATGTGGTACATCTACACAATGGAATATTACTCAGCTATCAAAAACAACGAGTTTATGAAATTCGTAGGCAAATGGTTGGAACTGGAAAATATCATCCTGAGTGAGCTAACCCAATCACAGAAAGACATACATGGTATGCACTCATTGATAAGTGGCTATTAGCCCAAATGCTTGAATTACCCTAGATGCCTAGAACAAATGAAACTCAAGACGGATGATCAAAATGTGAATGTTTCACGCCTTCTTTAAAAGGGAATAAGAATACCCTTGGCAGTGAAGAGAGAGGCAAAGATTGAAACAGAGACTGAAGGAACACCCATTCAGAGTCTGCCCCACATGTGGCCCATACATATATAGCCACCCAATTAGACAAGATGGATGAAGCAAAGAAGTGCAGACCGACAGGAGCTGGATGTAGATCGCTCCTAAGAGACACAGCCTGAATACAGCAAATACAGAGGCGAATGCCAGCAGCAAACCACTGAACTGAGAATAGGACCCCCGTTGAAGGAATCAGAGAAAGAACTGGAAGAGCTTGAAGGGGCTCGAGACCCCAAAAGTACAACAATGCCAAGCAACCAGAGCTTCCAGGGACTAAGCCACTACCTAAAGACTATACATGGACTGACCCTGGACTCTGACCCCATAGGTAGCAATGAATATCCTAGTAAGAGCACCAGTGGAAGGGGAAGCCCTGGGTCCTGCTAAGACTGAACCTCCAGTGAACTAGTCTATGTGGGGAGGGCGGCAATGGGGGGAGGGTTGGGAGGGGAACACCCATAAGGAAGGGGAGGGGGGAGGGGAATGTTTGCCCGGAAACCGGGAAAGGGAATAACACTCGAAATGTATATAAGAAATACTCAAGTTAATAAAAAAAAGAAAAAAAAAACCAGAGACTGAAGGAAAACCCATTCAGAGCCTGCCCCACATGTGGCCCATACATATACAGCCACCCAATTAGACAAGATGAATGAAGCAAAGAAGTGCAGACCGACAGGAGCCGGATGTAGATCGCTCCTGAGAGACACAGCCAGAATACAGCAAATACAGAGGCGAATGGCAGCAGCAAACCACTGAACCGTGAATAGAACCCCCGTTGAAGGAATCAGAGAAAGAACTGGAAGAGCTTGAAGGGGCTCGAGACCCCATATGTACAACAATGCCAAGCAACCAGAGCTTCCAGGGACTAAGCCACTTCCTAAAGACTATACATGGACTGACCCTGGACTCTGACCTCATAGGTAGCAATGAATATCCTAGTAAGAGCACCAGTGGAAGGGGAAGCCCTGGGTCCTGCTAAGACTGAATCCCCAGTGAACTAGACTGGTGGCGGGAGGGCGGCAATGGGGGGAGGGTTGGGTGGGGAACACCCATAAGGAAGGGGAGGGAGGAGGGGGATGTTTGCCCGGAAACCGGGAAAGGGAATAACACTCGAAATGTATATAAGAAATACTCAAGTTAATAAAAACAAAAAACAAAAAACAAAACCAAAAAATAAACAAAAATGTTGGGGCAAAGGACCCTAGGCATAGTCAACAGCATGGGCACCATAGGTAAAAAGAAATCATAGATGTTACTGAAGGGAAAGAAGTTGAGCCTACTTACAGCACAGTAAACAAGCAGGAGAATTGCTGATTTGAAACAGTAGGAAGGAGACAGCATGAGTGGGCCGGAGGGTTGTGTGAAAGAAACTCAGTCTTATCCCAGGCCATTGGCGGTTTTAAGCAATGAAATGAGGAGTTTTGATTTATACGTTTATTATTGTCTTCATTTATATTTTCAGTATGAGTGTTTTGCCTACACATTTGTCTGTGCACCATGTGTGTCTGGGTACCCACACAGTTCTGAAGAGTGCATCGGATCCTCTGGACTGAAGTTGGAGATGACTGTGAGCTGTTATATGAGTGCTGGCAACCAGATGCAAATTGTCTGGAAGAGCATTAGTGCCTTTAACCCTGGAGTCATGTTTTTAGCTCCTATTATTTTTATTTCCAAGGTGTGTATATAAGTTCACATGTGTGCAGGTACACATGCATAAGCATGTGTGTGGAGGCTAAAGGTTGACATCCAAAGGCCTCCTTTGTCTTAATCACTTTATTTCTTTTCTGCCATAAGTTCTGAGGACAGTGTCCCAATCAGAACTCTGATATTATATAGACTGGTCTCACTACCAGCTCTTCCTGGGAATGCCATCTCTGCCCTCCAAGCACTAGAATAAGAGGCAGGTTGCCACATGCACACAACATTTGAAGGGATGGTGGTATCTATGCCTTCTCCTCTTCCACATCTGTACTATAGCAGGAAGCCAGGGTGTAGTGATCAAGGAAGAAAGGATTGTCTACATTTGGGTCTGGTGCCTGGTGCTACTCTGAGGTGGGGAGGGATGCTCCTCCTCTGGATGGAGAGTTGAGATAGGCTGCCAAACAGGATGTGACAGGATGATGTCCATGCTGACTTACTTCTCCTAACCGTGCATTCACTCAATCCTTGTTAATGAGCACCGGTTTTATACTGGGTGCTGTGCCAGACCCTGCCATTCAACAAGTGGGTAATAAAAATTCCTAAAACCAGTGGAATTTTTCATGCCTCTCTGGCCACTTGCTATTGTTGATTTAAAGGCTCTGTGAGAATGGTACTGCTGTACACTGTTCGGGATATAATACATTAGGGTTTCTTTGCTTTTTGTTTTGCTCTACGTCGTTTGCCCCATAGTTCATTTACTTACTCCAGAAACTTTTTTTTTTTGATTGGTTACTTTGTTAATCATAAGGATCCCGGAATATAACAAGTCTGTCTATCAAAATGTATATCCCTCTTTCCGCACACCTTTTTATTAGAAATAGCTGCTGAGCCAGGCACTAAATGTCTCAGAATCCCTTGCAGTTTAGATGTGGCCTTGTGACTGAGCTTGCATCACTAGAATGTGAATGGCAGCGCTGTATACGCTCTTAGACCTGGTTTACAGATGCCTCCCATGAGACACTCCTCCACAGTCTTTGCTTTTCGTTGGACTGAATGGAAGGAACTTCAGGGGAGAATCTGACAGTCACTCAATGATGTTAGAACTACTGCTGATTGAGTTTTTGAATGATAGCCAGGGTGAGGGCATTGCTGCTTAGCTATTCACTTGAACAGTGCTGTTATCTATATAAGAAATCAAACTCAAGAGAATTAGAGTTCAAGTGTGAAAAAGCAATTCGTGTGTGTGTGTGTGTGTGTGTGTGTGTGTGTGTGTGTGTACATGTGCACATCTATCTGTTCCAGAAATGAATGAGGACAAGACCAGCCTTTTTCTGCATCGCTCCACTTGCATGTTTATTGAGGAGATAATTAACCTCAATTAAGGTTGTAATAACATAAAATAAAACACATCTCATAGTAGCAGGCCAAGTGGGTATGTAAATCATCCCTGTGAACTGGAGGAATGTCAGTCAGCCAACTCAAACTGCACATTAGCAGGAGCAGAGGCCATGATGCTAGAGGAAGTAGAACAGGCTCTTCCGGGCAGTAAGTATAGGATAAAGCTGGGAAGTACAAAGAGATATTGCCTGAGGATGAACTGCATCTTCCAGATGAGCAGAAAAAAAGAGTCCTTATTTCCTTATTATATTTCCCTATTATATCGGCTGTACATTTAAGAGAGTATCCCCTTTGTCCACAACAGTATTTTTGCTTTGTAGAGCTCCTCCTTCTCTGCTTAGTCAAAGGCCTGCTGCATGTGTGTGCAAGTGCACACATGCATATGTGTAGGGGGAGACAGAAAGAAGCAAATAGAAAATACTAAGAGGCAGATCCAGTCATGCTTACTCAGGCCGGATGCAAGGACCAGCTAAGGTTGTGGGCTCTCAGTGTGCCCAGCCTTTGATGCCATGATGCCGACAATTGATGTTATGGCTTCACCAGCTTTGGCAGGTTTAACAGAAAGGAAGGAAAGAGTATCAGCCCAATTCCAGTTTAAACAGACAATATTGAAACCCTGCCAGGAAGAATCTCAGCAACATTTTGTAAACTTTAATAACAACTCAAAGAAACCGATCAGAGCATTTGGCTTTCTACCGTGTATTATTGCTTCGCAGGATCCATGCAACAGCAGAGAGGAATGAATCTATTTTCTTCCAATTCCCAGAGAATAATATTTTTTTCTTCCTTCCAAACAGAGGGGAATTTGGTAAAGTCTAAAACGTATTTGTCTTGTTCCTTATTTCAACTCCTATATAAATTGCCCATAGGGTTTTGACACCCAATGTTAAGACAGGCGGTTTACTGCCTGAAATATCGTCTGCTATTGGAAATTGTATTTCTAGAAGCTAACTTCCTTTGGTTGAGACGTTAATTTGCAGTACTGACATCCCACTTGCTGGGCACTGACCAGGAGAATTAAATACAAAGCTTTTGAATGTGCCAAGCACTGGGAGAGTTCCATATATTATTTCCACTAGGGAACAAGGTGAGTTGAGAATTTCTTGGACACATTAGTAGAAAAAGAGTGTAGATGGCTTTGGAACCTGAAATAGTCACTTCCCACACTTATAAACTGGAGATGTGGGATGATGTGGAAGAAATGTTTTAATCAATGTGGGCCTCAGGTTTCCATTCATTGGGAGGGTCTTATATGAGGACTTTCTGGGCTTCCAGGTGGACCTGGAGAAACAAGTCCTGTCCCCGAGTTACAGCTTGGCTTTTGGAAGAATGTATCCAATGGTACTTTCCTTTCTCTCCTAAAAGCTGAAAGAAGATACAGGGAAGCCCCACAGACCATCACAATTATTTCCAGGTTAGTACATGCATAACCTGCTCCCAGCTCTCTGAATAGTTAAAGTCCACACAATACTTTATTATGCTGAAAAATGGTTTCAGGGGAACCCTGTGGATTTGGAAAAGTGCTTGCCATAATAAGTATCTGAGGAGAGAATGCCAAAGTGTCACTCAGGTTGTGAGGTAGCTGCTAGGAGAGTGGGATTGCACACGAGAGCCTTTAGGTGTGGCTTTTCTTTCCCATTGGTGATGCTCCGGCTTTACTCAGGGACAATGTTAAATGGAACATGGGCTGAGAAAATATTACATTCAAGCTATACTTTGGTGAGGAGTTTGTATCTGAAAGAGCACATGGATCCTTTTCCGTACCTTTTGCCTCTACAGCCCTTCCCTGACATTTTTTTTCTCCAATATAAGGTACAGCCTCCTGCCTGACTTTACATTTATCAAAATATATTGTCATCAGAAAATTCACACACTGACAATGCAAATGCATGCATGTGTATGTGTGTGTGTGTGTGTGTGTGTGTGTGTGTGTGTGCGTGCGCATGTGTGTGCATATGTGGTTGATGTCTGGTGTCTTACATTAACATTTGTCACTCTAGTTATTGAGGCAGAGTTTCTCACTGAATTGGGAACTTGCAGATTGAGTAAGACTGTCTAACTTGGACATTCTGCGAAATTTCCTATTTCTACCACCCAGTGCTGGGGTTATAGGTGTTCATTGGCCTAGCTGGCTTTTGCCATGATGGGTTTGAGGGTCTGGAGTCAGGTATTATGCGTGTATAATAGGCACTTTACCCACTGAGCACCTCTCGATGCTTCCATGGGGTTTTGTGCTCATAACTTTCCCCCCAGTTGGAATGTCCCTGCAATTGCAAGTATGTCTTATTTCCTGCTTTCTCTGATGTACAATAAAGTCTGATATACCACCTAGGAAATATTTATTGAATGAAGTAATGGACACAATGATTTATAATATGTTATATGCGGTGAATGCTTCTGTTTTCTTTTTAGAGGTTCAGAGGGCAATGAAATAAACACAAAATCTAGTTATTGGTAGAGTTGAAACATTAAAGATACATAGTCTTTCTGTAGACAGCCTTTTTTAAATTTTTACATTTTTTAGAAAGGAAATTGATTTTAATTCACTTTTTCTTACATAAGTATTTTCTGAAAGTTCACTGTTTGGCTGCTAAATTCCAAGTAGGTTTACAGTTTTGAATTTCATCCCATTTTCTGATAATCAGAGGTATTATCTAAGCAAGCTGTCATTTCCACCATCACTTACAGGGAAATCTATTCAATTGTCTCAGATGTATAAGCCTCAAATTTAGGGTCAATAAGATGCCATTCTGAGTCCATTAAGAAATAGCATGTATATTATAAACTTTTAAAATAGACTTGATTGCTGTAAATCTATTTTTTAAACATGTATCATCTTGTCAGTAGGTTTGAAACACTTGGATAAAGAAGTGTAGCATCTCGTCAGGTAACTAAATGCAAGCCCTTCTACAGAAGGAAAGGAATCTTAGAGCTATGTTCTCAGCTGTTGGGGGGTTTGAAAAGGGGTGGGGTGGGGGAACACAGGAACAAAGACATTCCTGACTAGCATTAGTGTCAGGAGAGCTACCTGGAAACAGGCAAATAAACATTAGGCTACACAGCCCAGCTGGGATTATCTTTATGCCACACAAGGTATTAAGTGTTGTTCCCAACTCTCTTTTTCCTCCCTTCCTCCCTCCATCCTGCTCTCCCTCCCTCTCTCTGTTCCTTCTATGTCCTAAAACAAACAACAGACAGAATCCCCAAACAAAGTGTACTGGGAAGATATTGCAAAGAAGTAGCAAATGTATAATTCTGGGACAGGCATTCTTAGCCAGGACAGTGTATGTCATAATACAAATCAATCTCTTTAGGCCTCCATGAATGGGACAAGCAACTGTACCAACCTCCCAGGGTTGGTGTGAAATTAAAAAAAGCCCATGGCACAATGTCAAATACTTAGCCCTTAGGGCAAGTTGGTAGTTATGAATCGGCCCCATCCGACATTGCCTTTATTGCCTTAACTGATTCTGCCACAAATTGCATTCTGCAACAATATTTGTTTTATTAAAATATCAGAGATGAAAGCCCCACTGAGCAACAACATCCCATTTATGAGCAAATCCTGGTGAAGACCGGGGAAGCCAGCAGCCATGGAGCCTTCGTATCATTAAAGCAATTATTCCCTGCACTTTAAAGCTCCACGGTACCCAGTTCAATTTACTAAATAATA
The DNA here is from genome assembly GCF_021556685.1 of Rattus norvegicus. Lineage (NCBI taxonomy): Eukaryota > Metazoa > Chordata > Mammalia > Rodentia > Muridae > Rattus > Rattus norvegicus. The sequence continues at coordinate 94,531,081 of NC_141540.1, forward strand.
AGAATTAAACACAACCCCAATAGTAGCACTCGGCTTATCTGTGGAAGAATGGCACTCAACACTGAAATTCTCTTGCTAAATTACCAAGTATAAGGCCTGAATTTAGGATCGGGCAATTCAGAAACAGTTGATTACTGGATGTAAGATTATAGGTGTTCTTGTGAACTGTTGAAGCTGATGAAATAAATATGAAATAGTGGATTATTACCGACACAATTATGAGGAAAACCTTGCCTGGGCTGACTAGAAGTATTCTGCATCATGATAAAGAAAGATCGTTGAAAGCAATTTTGACTTGTGCCAATGCAAAGCACTGTACAAGAGATCTACCTTCAGGGAGAAGTCTGATGGAAAAGAACAGCCTCATCACAGAATTAGACTTGGTTCTTAAGATGGAAAGGCATACTTTGGGAGACTGCAACCCTTCTCCGGGATTCATTTGGGTGATCAATAAAAAAGAGAAATTTGTAGACCCACTAAGAAAGCCAGGCAAGAAAATGCTGGAACGCAGTCAGGAATTTGTATCATCCTTTTGTTCAGCTGCTGAGGAGACTTACATGCAAAAGAGACCTGCATTGAGTTTGACTGCCACCTTTGAGCTATGGATTTTCTGTCAGTTGCTTAGCTTCCCTAAATCTACTGCTGTAAAGGGCCTCTTAAAGCCTCCAGTATCAGCTGGTGGTACTATTTAAAAATAATTAGCATGATTGGCTTATTGGGATTAATCCACCAAAGGACTCACAGCTAGTTGAGCTATTAGGTGGTGGGACCTGGTTGAAGGATCTCTGGAAATGGTACCTTTGAAGTGTTTTCTTGTCCCTAGATAACTCTGCTCTGTTTCTCTCCGCCTCACTTCCTTCCTCCCCCACTCCCTCTTCCTTTCCAACTTACTCCTCCCGCAGCAGCCATGAGGTGAACATCTTTTTTTCTGCCATGCTCTTTCATCAGGACGTTTCTGACTTGGACAGACATAAAAGCAATTATATTGTTGGCCATACACTAGAACCACCAACAGCTGAGTCTAAATACATTTTCCTCCATTAGCTTTTCCCTTGACTCAGCTTCCCTCCGCTACTCACTCTCTCTTTTTCTCTCCCCCCCTCCTCCTCTTCTTCCTCCTCTTCTTCTTCTGGTCGTGGTTGACTGTAGATTCCAAATCCTTCTGCTTCATTCTCTGCCGAGTGTGTGGTACCATGGCCAACATGTTTTGTGTCTCCCGGGTACTTTTCCATGGTCATGGAAACTTCCTCACTCTCTCCCAGCTTTCTTCTGTAAACTGAGGCTGGTGGTAATAATATCCACATAGTGTCAGAAGCTCTGGGCTAAGTGCTTTCACGATCTAATCCACTAAGTCTGTATAACAAGTCACCATAAGTGCTCCCTGAAGAGCAGGAATGCCCATCGGTACATCTGCCCTGTGACTTACATACTGCAAATCTGGGTCACTTCACTTGCTTCTCAGTCTTTTTGTTTTTTCATATGACAAAAAAGATATCTAATCATTGTCTCAACATTGCCAAGTTGTTGTGAGAAATGAATGATTTATATATACTTCATTCACTAGACAAATGGTTAGCTTTCTATGTTTTGGATTATCATCATCATCATCATCATCAACAACAACAACAACAACAACAACAACAACAACAACAACAACAACAACAATGACAACAAACTAGTGTAAAATCCAGATAAGTTCATGGAGGTGAATCAATGGGAAAAACTTCTCTTCAGGTATGAGACTAATGACTGGCTTAAAAAACTGACAAGTGGCTAGGTGCCTTGAATGCTTTGTTCTCCTCTCTAGCTGTAGTGTTCTAGAGACCCTAGAACATTAGGCTTTAGATTATGGATATGCCAAGAGGGAAACTCTGAAGTTTCTTCATAGTGCTGCCTATGACTTTCCTTGTGGGGACTTAGCAGGTAGGAAAAAAAAGGTAGAAGGCTGGGCAGCCTTTATGTAGGCCAAACTTCTCAGTCATATAGGTTTTCGATTAAGTGTTCCAATGTCATTATCTAATAAAGTAACTGTTGTTTTTACTATTACTATTATTATCACTTCATATTTATTTATCTTACCTGTATGGGTATTTTGCCTAAATGCACATATATGTGCACCATGTGCATACCCGGTACCATGGATCCCCTGGAACTGGAGTTACTGGCCACATAGGTGCTGGGAATTGAACCTGGGTTCTCTAGAGGAACAGTCAGTGCTCTTAACTTTTGAATTTTCTATAGTTTCTTAGTGTCATTATTAAAAGCATGTAAATATAATAAATAAATATTAACCCTAAAGAAACAAGAAAAACTTGGTAACTGTAACTTTCCATTTTTCCTTCCTTCCTTCTTTTCTGTCTTTTCTCTTATATATATTGAACATCAAAGAGCAAAGGAAGACAAGAATTTTCTGTCTTCAAAAGATCATAATGTCAACTTTTCTATCAAAGCTCGCCTTGGCCAGAATTTCAACTGCTTATACTTGTGATTTGGTTATTTATCAAAAAAGTGAGAAAACTAAGGAACGAAGCTCATGAGTTCACTAATAAAACACATTGTACAAAGCAGCTTAGAAACAACTGCATTGGCACCTGTTCCCTCATTTACGAAATGGAGCAAGAATAGTAATGATTCGCCCATAAAACCACCAAGGGGCCAACCAAAGGTCATTTGGCTGTGCTTAGCATATCTTATGGGATTCCCCCACTCCAGTCAGTATTGTTGGCAACAAATGTTAGCTTCCTGGTATCAGCAAGCTAGTGACTTAGGCCTTCAGAATTTTTCATTTTTTAATTGTGGCAAAGCGTACACAACATAAAGTCTAGCATTTTAGTCATTTTAAAAGGATGCATATCTATATTGTTGAGCAGCCGTGATTTCCTCATATTTTGCAAGTGTCCAGGAACTGAGAGTTACAGTATCTTAGGAGTCAGCTCACATTACACTGATTCCTAGAATGGATATTCTCTACTCAGATTCCTAGGATTTGGAAGGCTCTTTTCACATGCTGACTGAGATGTTAGAAAGAATGATGAATTCAGAAGCATAGAATGCATCATCCATGTATACACATGCATCATTCCTTCCAAACACATAGACATCCACTGTGGAAAAGGCTCCTTCAAGAATCTTGGCAAAAAGCATATCTTGTATTTCTTATAACAGCCTTTTATCTTTATTTTTAATAAATGAGTCCATAGCACATGTCCAGTTAAGTTTGGTAATTTTCCATAAGTCACTTCTTTGTAAATAGTGGGGATGGTGTTTAATAAGAGCTACTGGATATGACTTAACATACTTTGGGTAAACCTGGGCAGGGGTTGTGACAGTTTTATGGGAATACATTTTTTCTCCTCAAAGCATACCAACACTTTCTCAATGTGGTTGAACTATTCTGCAACCATGGGAAAAACAGCAGATCCTACTGTGAACCAGATACCTAAGGTGGAAGAGAAAATTATATCTTTTGGTCATAGATTAAGAGCACTATTGAATTATCACACCAGGGTACTCTTAAGTGTTAGAGATGAGGATGCTTGTGGTGCTGGTAATGAGGACAGTGATGATAGTGGTGGTAGATTATGATGCTGATAACTGTCACCTGTGGAAAATGCATGCATGGAAAGCTCTGCGTTATGTATATTAATTCTTTTAAAACATTTCTGAGTATTCTTTGTGTTAAGAAATGGGAATACAGTAGTACATAAGACAGATACATGTGGTTCCTATCTTATGAACATAGAATACAACTGAATGAGTAGTAAAGAGATGAAATAAATATCTGCATACCTTAATCCTCAGAACAGTGATAAGTAACTACAATGATAATAACAACAAGAATACATTTGCACTTCTATTTGCTGAGCACCTAGTATGTGCCAGGCGTTCTTCTAGGTGTTCGGCCTATAAAGAAAATTCTATCTCCAGGCTCCAGACACTCAAAGAACACTATTTTCCTTATTAAAAATGTGGTCACACCAAAAACTATTCTACTATAATCTGCTTTGCTAGGCTATGCTCTGGCTTCTGTTTCTACTCAGAGCACTTCTTACTCCCATCATATTGGTTTGAATCCCAGCAGGCTGGATTATTATCAAAGGGTTTCAGAGCCTGGTTCCTAACATCTCTCAAATCTCTTTACAATACCTTCATTCTTCTATCCAACTTAGAAAGAAGTGGGAATTCATATCCATACCATTAACTATGAATTGTTTGAGGGAAGCTGTATGTAGAAGTCAGGTCTTCTCATCTTTATGTAAAGAGGCTTAGGTGAGGTGTTACCTGCATAAGGACTGGGCTTTCCTAGGGCAGAGATCAACAGACATGATCTTAGTAGAATTCTTCTGCAGAATCTGGGATAACTCTAAACACTTGGAATAAATTGATGGTAGATTCCTAGAGCAATGATGATATTAACATTTTTGTGGCTTATTTTCACTTGTATCTTATGGGTTTTCTCAGTTGATTTTCATAAAGACCCTATTTATTTACTTAGAGATAAAACTCACACGTCCCTAGAGCAGTGGCTCTCAACCTGTGGGCTGCAACTCCTTTGGAAAACTTCTATGTCCAAAATATTTACATTACAATTCATAGCAGTAGCAAAATTACAGTTAAGAAGTAGCGATGAAAATAATTTTATCATTGGGCATTACCACAACACGAGGAACTATATTTAGAGGTTGCAATGTTACAAAGGTTGAGAACTACTGACCTAGTGAGAGGAGGGTCACATGAGCCATTCATCTCTCTCACTAAGAGTTCTATGATTGATGTGGCAAGGGGATCTTTGGCTCAGGTCAAGTCTTCAAATGAATGTATTCCTGCTTACATATTGAATTTAACTTTCAAAGAGATTTCAAGGCAGAAGCCACTCCTATATTTGTGACCCTCAGAAACCAGGTGATATTAACAAGGTCTTAGGTGACCATATTTTGTTGCACATTTTGCCAAAGCTAAATTAAGAAAAATTTGAGCAGATAGATCTTCACTTTTGGAATTGCACAGCTCTGGATTTTCATTCTGGTTTTGCTAGTCATTGGCTTTGTAGCCTTTGGCAACTCATTCCACCTCTCTAAGCTTTATTTTCCTCATATTTAGGGTGCAGATAACAATAGATCGCATACCACAGGTATTTACTCCACCCCAATAACAGAAATAGTGCTTGTTAATCACAATGGTTGGCACAGTATGCAGTCAGTAAGTAGAAGCAATAATTATTGTTGTTTTTATAATCTTTTGAGCTCATCTGACCAACATTTGAAATACCCATTCATGAAGACATGTTCAGTCAGAGAATGCAGATTTTTGCCTGTGGTGCTAAAGAACATGCCAGGATTGAAAAGGTCTAACTAATACTTATCCATTTTTTCCCCTCCTGTCCACAAAATGCCTATGAACAGCTTTTTGTAGTGTAATTAGGATTATATTGAAGAATGAGTCTTCGATCACCCCATCAGCAACCACCCTATTTTTTTGCCAGTGGGAACTCAGAGCATAGCTTCCTCTAGAAACACCCACCTGACCCCAGCTCATTAGTGCCATTCCTGGGATGGCGTTCATTGATTTTAGGAGCCAGAGTTCAATATTTCTCTCAAATCTATCTTTGTACAGCTTGCACTAAGGTCACCATGCCATAGTCATGTTCTGGGAGGACATTTTCTGATATGAGAGTGATTGAAATTTTTGTTCTATTTCTCATTATTTATGCCTAACTTTCTGGTCTTGGCCAGATGGTTCATCTTCATTTCTGAAATCCAAGTGCAGGTTCAGAGGATAAATTACCCTGATAGCCAGAAACTGTACTCAGCACTTTTAGGGTGAAGCTTGGGATGGAAACCTGGCTCTCAAAGCAGTGTTCTAATTGATGAGTGATTTTTGTACTCAAACCTCTGCCTTCTGCAAGATGGGCTTACTGCTCAGAAGGAAATACTGGATTCTGGTCTTTAAAATTGATGAAAACCGTCTTAGGGATGAAGCTCAGTGAGCAGGAAGTCAGGTGCTTGCTTCTAGTAAGAGGTGAAGCTGGGTTCTCATCTCCCACTAGCAGAGATACAAGTGAACGGAAGATGAATAACAGAAGATTTATTTATTTTTATTAAGTTGTAGTCACATTGATATGCTAAGTTACTGTGACCATTGTCCTTTCAGGTGTTGTATTAGTCAGTATTACACTACTATAGCAATAAAACTCTTGAGAGAAAACCATGGGGACCTGAGTTTACATACTCAGAACTAGAAATGTAGAATCCAGGCATGGTGGCATATGTGTGAAGCCTCAAGAGTAAGAGGGTTAGACAGGAGGATCCTAGAGACTTGGTCATCAGCCAGTTTAATTGAAACATTGAACTATGAGTTCAGTGAACTGTAGGTACACACGAGACATAAATAAAGTTTAAAAAAGAGAGAGATAAAGTTTGACTTGGAGTTTTGAAATTTCTAGTGCAAGACAATGACTTTTCCCTGGATATATTTTGGGAAATGATCTTGATTCTTGATAAGCCTCCTGGGAGTACTATTGAACTTGAGGCTGTTAGACTAGACTATTGATTCTGGTTTGGCTACTGAGGTGCTGTGTGAAGTTGGGCAGGCCATTATTTCTCTCTGACTTGATCTAGGTATTTTTCTTTGTTATTGTTTACCAATGAGACGAATCACATCTACATCACCCACTTGTCACACCAATCAAACGAGATGCTGGTAAAAAAATACTCTGAAAATAATAACTTGAACAAACATAATTAATATAAATATTTCATTTTAACATTAAAAATTGAACAATACATAAGCTAGCCTGACATGTAAAATGAAGCATGACAAAAGTAAGATGACATGTCACAAGTGTACGCCATGTAAAAGAAAAATTTGTATATCCATTTTTTTACAAAAGACACTAACGACAGTTAAAACACTGACAATAAAATGTCAGAATATAGGCAAATTTAAAAGCCTTAAAGTAGATATTTTTTTCAAATCTACAAGTAAGACAAGTGAATGAACAAGCAAAACAAGTACGATACGCTCCAGCTCTGTCAAATTGAAGGGCTAAGAGGGTCTCACCTTAGAATGGGGGACTCCAACTAGCAAGAAAGCATATTAGGTGATGTTCAAATCCCCCGATTATTACGGAATACAAATTAAACGAACTCTGTAGCACTTTACTTATATCAGATTGGGCACAATAAGAAATTGAGATAATGCTCTCTGTGGAGATTAGACATGGTTCATGCCCATGGCTTCAATCTGTCAATATGTGTTGAAATTAGGCATAAACACTCAATAGTCCCCAGTCTCGCTCTAGAGCAAGACATTCGTCACAGTTCTTTGATACACTCTAAGGGTATGTCAGTAAGGAAGTAGCCAACTAAAATGTGATGCATGTTATACAGTACCTGGGACCCTGATCTAGATGTACACATGGAAACATAAGTAGATTTTAAAACACTAGGGGGAGAGGGAGATAGCTCAATGGGCAAAGTGTTGGCTATGCAAACGTGGGGTCCTGAATTTAGACTTGCAGCTCCCATGTATGTGAATATGTGCTTATATTTGAAGCACTGGGAGGTGGAAACAGGAAGAACCAAGGGACTTCCTGGAAGAGCAGTCTAGCCAACAGGTGAGTTCCAGATCTATTTGTGAGACTCTGTCTTAATAAAAAGGTGAGGATTGAGGATCGATAGAGAAAGTCACCAATGACAATTCCTTGCATCTGCATGTTCATGCATAGGCACATGGTCACACACACACACACACACACACACAGAGAGAGAGAGAGAGAGAGAGAGAGAGAGAGAGAGAGAGAACTCTTAAGTCTGTAACAGAATATCATTTCTATGTATCAGAAATCCAATCATCCTCAAAGAATAGTAGATAAGTTATCATTGTCATTTTTGCAAGAGGGATAAGTAATGGAAACCAACTTTGGAAATGGGGCGATTTTAAGGGATGTTACCCTTAAAAAACATTTAAATAAAACAATGCAAAGCACCCACCCCAAACCGTCATATGTCAACAACATCTGTGGTACAAAAACGAAACCCATGTGCATAGTATGATCCCACTGAAAGTGCACACATAACTGAGTATGCCTCCTGGGAGTGAAATCTCAACAGTAGTAATTTCTGGGTATTGTAGACTAAGGCTTGCTTTCTTCTTTTTACCTTGTATAGATTCTATGGCAAAGAATTATTTCCCTGCCATCATCCTTTGTAAATATGGCTATGATGAAGACTTGGAAAGCTTCTGTGCTCTTAAAGTGTGACTCAAGTCTGATGACTCTTCTCAGGAACATGGAGAACTGAAGACTTTACAGAGCTGAGGGGTTTGTTTTAATATTTGTCTAAATAAAGAATTCTGCGCAGAGGAAAAATGACAAATTTAGATGATGATTTTGTTTCACTGGAGTCAAAGAGAAGCTGAAGAGCCTGTGGCTGAATGGCTCTGTCTCCAGAAGCCATCAGTTTCCCCCTCTGTAAGAAACCGAGGAGAACTCTAAATATCTTCCCTTAGGTGTCACATAAAGCTTGGCTTTGTCTTTATTAATCATTGCAACTTTAGGAACATGTAATCCTTCCCATTGGATGTTTCTTCCCATACTTTTTATTATTATTAAGGAAAAATGGTTCATGCGACTGGAGAAATGGCTCAGAGGTAAGAGCACTGGCTACTCTTCCAGAGGTCCTGAGTTGAATTCCCAGCAACCAAATGGTGGCTCTTAACCATCTATAATGATATATGGTGCCCTCTTTTTGGCCTACAGGTATACATGCACTGTGTACATAATAAATAAATCTTAAAAAGAAATAACTTATTTTTGCATTTGAAATTAATATTACTAATGACTACTAATAGTTGAGATTATAATTCCCTCAAGGAGAGGACTATCTTACCTTCATTCGATTTTTTGATAAAGAAGGGTATGGGCTTCAAAACTGTAAACCTTGATGACAAAATGTCTTGAGTGGGAGACTAAGAGGAAGGATCTTTTTTGATCCCAAACAAAGCATGGCAGAAAAAAAAGTAGGAAAGGAGTGGAGAGAAGACTACTGAAACAGGGCCTGGAAGGCTGAAGGGCTAACCTGATGAAGGCACTGTGTAATGTTTTAGTTATGAACATGGATGCCCCCATAAACCTGAAGTATGTGATGTGTATAAACAGCTTCTCTTGCTTCCACACATGTTCAGCATTTGTTTTTAGCAACAGGATATGAAGCAGACTTCTGGATCAGCAAGCATGGAAACACACATCCATTGTTAGAGCAACCTTGCGAATACTGAATGCCATTCACAGTCACAGTGCCTTTCACTTTCGCATCCATTCTTTCTAGCTTCCTACATTGGCCACAGCAGGTAAACTGTTCAGTTTTTCTTTCTTCACCAGCAAACAAAATCATGCCATGCCAAGGTAGGAAATAATTGCCTTTTGAGGGAACCTAGAGATGATGTCAAAAACGGCTAAGAAGCCTTGAGCTCTTGCAAGTCAGACTTTATAAGTATTCAGAGAAGCATTCATCAGAAGTCTGGATCCCATGAAAACTGGACTTAGGGAACCAGCAACACCGAGCATATTAATAATGCACCCAGAGTCATTCAGAGGAAGGCGTGACACTTCTCTGTCTTATAGTGTCTCAGCCATGTCAGACAGCGCTTCTCACTTGCCTTTTATTATAGTCTTAGGCAGTGGTATTATTATCCCCATCTTACACAGGAGCATATGAGCTCTGACTAAATCACTTGCCCAATATTGCCCACAGTTTAGAATTGGTGCTACCAGAATTTGACCCAGACCTCTTTGCAAAGTCTAGTTTCTTTGTACTCTACTCTCTTTTCTTTTGTAAGAACAATCAAAAGATATATAGGAGCTGCCTTTGGGGACTATTTAATAGAAAAGGGCTGACTAGCAAACCAATCTCTTTTGATGTTTCTATCATTTCTGGTGATATAGTCTTACATTTATCACAGAATCTTCCAGTTGTAAGGGAAGCCTTGGAGCGAGCATCTTTAAACAGGCAGATCTTTCTGCAATTGGGGTGAGAAAGGGTAGTGGGGTTTATGGTGAATTTTGATTGAGAAGAGGTAACCTACTTCAAGAGAGACAGGGACTTGTTACTCATGAGTGGTGGGAAGAGAAGTAATAGTTTCAGGATGGAGTCTTTGGGCTGAAGCAGAGAGGTGAACAAGGATATAGATAATGCTTTTCAGGTCCAGGTAGGCTCAGTTTCTTCTAGCCAAGAACATGCATTCTGATTAGCCCCTAAGCAGGTATCAAGTCCTCTGCTACATGCTGGGAATCCAGAGAACACAGCAGGGAACACATGACCAGAAGGAGCCAGGTCTCACAGGGGAGTATAGAAGATATTGTTGGTAGCCTCCAAGGCAACCTGTGTTTGTCCCCAACTTAGAAGACTCTATACTTTCAACCATGGATTCTTGATCAATCGTCACACTGTCATCTTCTGCACCAATGAGAGGGAGCTTGTTGAATTTATCCAACAGTAATAGGAAGAAGCACCTTTTTTTCTATAAGACCTCAGTTTAAGAAAGCTTATGTTATTAACCATGGCAATCATTTTATAAGAAGAAGAGATTAATCTGAGCTGGCATAGAATACAGGATCAAGAGAAATGTAGAAAAATGAAGGTCCAATAATCTATTTATGTTTGGATCAAACTACATGTAAAATCAGCATATAGTTTTTCAATTTATGTACACAAACACACTACTATTTGATGGGGATTTTCTGTGACAACAGTGTCACGGAAACACAGAAACAGATTATTCTCGTATTACGTGGTCCCTTCGTCTGGTGTTACTAGAAAAATAAAAGATCCTGGCAAAAGCAAGGAAAGGGGAAAAGGATTTATTTTGGCTTATAGTTCCAGATGGATACAGTTCTTCAGCGTGGGGAAAGTACAGCAGCAGCAGCGCTTGAAGCAGTTAAGAGAGGAGAGAGAAGAGTGGACCTAGTTTATATGTAACTCAGGGCTGCCTCTAGTGTCACACTTTCTTCAGCAAGGTTCCACTGCTTAAAAGTTCCATAACATTCTCAGACAGTTCCACCAGCTGGAGAACCAAGTTTTTTTCCCTATTTGTGGGACAGAAAGGTATCCTGGTTTCTGGTTGAGCTGAGGTTTGAAACCCCAGTGACTCTAAGGGATCATAGGTGTTTCCCTAAACTCCCAGGAAACCAGGCCCCTGTCATGTAGCCACAGTCCCCCCGTAGAGAGGTTTGTGACCATCAGTCATGTAGGAGCAGCACCCCAAGGCCTTCCACATGTAGATAAGGTATCCCCAAGTCCTCAGACCAAGCCAATAGGAAGCACCTACTGTCAGACCCTGACCCACCCCCACACTGTATATTAGAATCCTATCTAGAAGGAATAGAGGGGTGCAAGAATTACTCTGTCATCTGAGAGCTTCTGTCATAAGAGCTGTAACACTGATGCTTGGGGAAGAGATCTGCTCTCTGGAAATCACTGCCAGAACCTCCCCTGCACCTCTCACTGGCTAGTCAGCCTCCTGCTGGCTCACATCTTGGAGCAACTAAAGTAGCAGTGGCGGAGAGGGAGGCAGAGCAGTAGTAGCAGTGGATCTCCACAGAAATCCTCCACTACACAGGCACACACCTATTAATGTATTTATTCACTTTAGGTCCTGATCACAGCCCTCCTCCTAGTCCTCCTTTACACAGGCCCTCCCTATATCCCCTACTCTTCTCCTATGAGAAGAGGGAGGCCCCTTGGGTACCAATATACCCTGACACATCAAGTCACTGCAAGACTAGGCACATTCTCTCCCAATCAGGCCAGACAAGGCAGTCTAGTTAGGGGTGAATCTACAGACAGTCAACAGCCACTGCTCCAGTTGTTGGGGGACCTGCATGAAGAACAAGTTATACATCTGCTACAATATGTATGTGGGGCCTAAGTCTAGCCTATGTATGCTCTTAGGAGATTAAGTCTCTGGGAGCCCCAGTGGATCCATATTAGTTGAATCTGTTGGTCTTCCTGTGGAGTCCTTACTGGGGGACCAAGTTTTGAACACAAAAACCTATTGGTGGCATTTCACATGCAAACCACAACACATGTTAAATGCTATAATATAAATAGGAATGAACTGTGGGGGAGTTTTGCAGAGGGTCAAAGCCTCCAACTCTGAGATACAGGGAAGGATTTCTAAGGTACTGATAATGAAAGAAGAGCTCAGATGAAACTAAAATTAGGTAGGGAAAGAATCTTCAGTAGAGTGAGAGGTATGAGAGCAGGAACTGTATGATATTATGGGGGACATGGAAGGGCTTAATGTTACTCGACTGTAGCGTCTAGTGCTTGGCTGTCTCACACCTTGACTGGAGAAGAGCTCGTGTTGTCTCTCACTAGCTGAAACGTGACAAGGGTACAGCTAGGTCTGTGCTGTATCTAGGGTTACCCATGACAATACACAGAAGAGAAAATTCAAGGAGGCAAAAGTGAAGGGAGGGAGCATAGTCAGAAGGGGAATTCATTCACATTCTTTCACTATACCAAATGGTGCTACGTCCTCATGTAGCGATCAACAAGGAAAGCAGATACTGTCTGTCCCCATGAGCAAGGGAGTTCTGACTGGGACTAACAGGAGCATGAAACAGTGATTCTGAAGGAGTTACTGCTGATTGGAACTATTGTTGAAGCTCATGGAAGAATTTTACCTTGAATGTCCTTTAATGACCCATGCTTTAGCAGGTATGGTTATGATGCTACTGGGAGGTAGTAGAGACTTTAGGTGTGGGGAGAGATAGGTACCCATTGGTAATGGATAGTAAGATGGGCCCTCTCTTCTTTCTATCTCTGCTTCTTGGTTGCCACAGAGTGAACTGCTTTGCTCCACCATGCCTCTCACAATACACTTCTTCTAAAGACAAAGGCCAAAGTGACCTTGCATTAGAACCTATGAAACTTGGAGCAATTTAACCTTCTTTCTTATAAGCTGGCTGCCATAGGCATTTTGTCACAGTGATAGAAAGCTTACAAACATAGATAGTGAGAAATAACTGAACAGTATTTTTGGAACTGGATCAGTAGCAACACTTCTCCAGTAGTAGGAATGAAAATATAATTCAACAGGAACTATACTATATTCAATATCAAGTCTAATTCCAAATGTTGAATCTTTTTCCAACAATAGAAACTTCAGGTTGAACATTCGTTACAGGAAATCCTTGAGGCAGAAGCATATTGGATTTTGATTATTGTCAAGATTTTAGAGTATTTGTATATATATATATATATATATATATATATATATATATATATATTAAGACATCCTGAGGATGAGGCTCAACTTTAAACATGGGCTTGATTTATGTTTTGTATATGTCTTATATACATAGCATCATACCTACAGCCTGAGGACAACTTTCTTTTATACAATATTTGGATGGTGCTGTGTTTTGATTGTAACTCAACTGATGATAGATGTGAAATTTTCTACCATGTCACTTTGGGACTAAAGAATTTATGGATTTTGGCCTATATTTTGTTTATTGTGTAGGGTTTATGTGGTATCATTTTCCCAGAACATTTTTTATTTCTTCATTGTGTTGCATTATACATGTAATCATGTTCTTAGCACTTGGTAACTCTCTAGCATGAACATTGTCTCTCATCATGGTGAACAAAAGGACTGTTAGCTCAGAGACACACTGGTGGCCAACATGATAGATTGATGTTGGCTATTTTGAGGGTGCTGTTAAGAATGTTCAGATTTCTGAGATTGATTATTCATGCCTGCCATGGGCACTGCAGGATTGGATGCAATCACGGTGGTCTGTTTGTTCACCTGGCCTGTTCCACTGTGCATTTTGATCATAAGCTGAAGAAATGACTAACAAGCAGATGAGTTCATCTTGGAATATATTGGAAGATGAACATACTCTTCAGAAATGTTAGAGTAACAAATTGAAGGCAATTGAAGTATGCTCAGTGTCAACTGACAAAAAACAAAACAAAACAACAATAATAACAACAATAAAAAAAACCCAACTTCCAGAAACTGTCCCTATTAGAACATTCTTTTAACTTGTTAACATATACTTCTGATTAAAATACACTATTCTCTAAAACAGATCCAGTTTAAGAGTAATATGGCTATGAGCACCTCTTTATTCATGAGAATCTGTTCACTCTCAAGGACCATCAGCTGAACTGCACTGCTCCTATTGTCAAAATACTACTTCAGCCAACAATTATTTCATTTTATGAAACGAAACACAGACACAGACACAGACACAGACACACAGACACACAGACACACACACACACACACACACACACAATTTCAACAAGCCATTTCAGATACCTTATACAATAGTCTTTTAGAAAGCAAGAAAGGTAATTCTAAGGACAGATGATTTTTCTCTAACAAAAGAGAAATGATAATCCCAGGTTGCTCTGTACTGTCTACAAGAAAGCAGGCCCTCTCTTTGTTTTTGCTCTAAAAAGCAGATTGATTTTAGATGCAATGTAAACTCTAGGATTATTTTTCCATTATCTCATGAACTTCTGATAGAGGCATGGTGATGTTCCTTGGATAGGCTTCAGTAAGATCCAGGGAATGGGTGGCATCATGACCAATTGGGTGACTTTGAACAAGAGTGGTTTCTGTGTGAATGAAGGCTAGTGTAGTGGTCCATGGAACCCGGGGGCAAGCACATCTCTTCCCTAGGTCTCTACTTTGTCTGAGAGTCTGATGACATTTAGGTCAGAGGGCTAACAAGTCTAACTGGGAATTTATTTTAATTTTGAAGTTGCATGAGCTATGTGGGAAGACTAAGAAGGGCAAGGGATGCCAGCATATTTTTTAATTCTTCCATTCTGGGTATACGCTAAAGGCATCTGGAATGGCATGGTATTGATGGTGTTGACATGTCTTATGTTTTAATCCTGATTTAATGAATACCAGCTCCCTATCTTAGGTAAATCAAACTCTCTGAACCTTATTTATCTAACATTTATAATGAAAGTTAAGAGTGTCCTGTATCAGCAGAATAGGATATTTTCTAGAAAATATCAGAAACACTACTGAGCACGAAGCGTGAAAACACAAGAAGTGGGATTAAGTGTGATCAGTGTGGTGAAGATGGACAGCTAGCCCAAAGTCTGTAGAACCAAATGCTTGGCAAGCCAAGAGTGGAGGAACAATTAGGGGGAGTTGGGTAGACATCTGTCTCAGTCAAGAAAGTGCTTGGCATACAAGGAGAAAGACTTGAGTCTGGATGCCTAGAACCCATGTCAAATCCTGGGATGATGGCGTGTGTCTGTACTTCTTATGCCAGGGAGGAGGAGCTGGAAGGATCTTTGGAGGCCATTAGTCATGGTCTTGCTAAATCTGTGAGCTCCAGTTTCAGTGGGATACCTTGTCTCAAACAATAAGATGGAGACCTCAGATCTCCACACAGATATAAACATGTAACATACAACATAAACATGTAAACACATGTACAGCACACAGAGAGACATAAAGTAGCCAGTATAATATGCTACCCCTAAGCTCTGAACACAGGGAAGGCACTTTGCTCAGTCTGAGGGAGTCAAGGACCCAATGTATTTCATGGTCTTGTGTAACTTAAACGATTTTCTGTGCCTGGAGATTTTTAAGTCATTCTCACTCAATTGTCCCGACCCTACTATTGTGATTGTCATTTAAAATGAAAAAAAAAAAAGGACATAGAAGGAAGACAATGAGGAAGAGGAGGAGGAAGAGGGGGAAGAGGAGGAGGAAGAAGAAGAAGTAAAAGAAGACAAAGACTAAGAATAAGGATAAAAATAGGAAGAGGAAGAGGAAGAAGAGGAGAGAATGTGAAAAGCCCTTACCTAAGACTGTAGGGCTTAATTGCAATGCAACACTATCACCTATGGCAGCTGAAGTCCCAGACATTCAAAAGGGCAGATGGGGTAGACACAGGATGGGGGATGGTGGGTTAGAAGCATAAAAACAGGAAAGGCTTTGTGGTGAAAACGAATTCAGATTCTTCCTAAAAGCCCTTGGGTTTGGTCTTAGAAATTATATCTTATTCAGGTGCCTCATTTCAGTTGTGGTTAAAACGTTGGGAAACCAAGCTTTGGACCACATGTAAAACAGGCTAACAGACTAAGTAGCTTCAGATGACCGAACAGGGTCCCCACTACTACAACTAGGGCATTGAAGCTAGCCCTGCTTTGGTCATAAATAAGGTGATTACCTGGCTTGAAATGAGGTGGCCAAAGGTATTCTTGCACCTGGAAGTTTCTTATGTGTCTATTGCTTGCTAGACCTTTTACATCCCTCCTTTGGTGTGTGCACTGAAAGCTGCTTTTTTTTTTTTTCCGGTTGCTTGTGCTTTAGAAGTTCTATCCACAACTACTTTCTCGGAATGGAAAATTTAATCTTCAAAACTGTTCTGCACCACTGGCCCCAGAATTAAAAGCAAGCACCTTCAATGGGGAAATTAAATTTATTTGATATACCTGTACATGTATAAAATTGGATCCAGTGCTCGTTTCGTTTGCAGGCTCCTGCAAAAATGCTTTTAGCTATATACCTAATTCACAGCTGAAAGGGGCCCAACCTCAAAGACCTTGTCACGTTCTGATCCCATGCAAGGTGATCATTAGCTGTTGAACGGGCATCATTTTCTGCAAGAGACTCTCCCCACGTGTTCAGCATCATCTGCAGCTGAGGAATCTTCCTTGGGGAACAAAATATTCAGTTGACTGAATTTTCATTATAAAGAAAGCAAAAAAGGAAGTGATACCCAGGGGGGACGATACTTCAATTATAAATATCTATATTTTATTTTGCATTTTCCTCTCTGAAGTTTCCTAGTTGGGCTCTGACAGGGTGTCACAGAGGGCAGACCCTAAGGATGTGTTTGTAGGTAACTTGGTTTTTAAGAGGAGGCCAGATAAAATGAGACTTGTCCTTCCAGAATCCTTTCTGTGTTCTGTAACTTCTGCTCAGTTAGAATACTTAAATTCCAAGTTAAGAAGACTGGAGAAATGGGGAAAAGAATGAGAAGCAGGTCAGTATGATGCTATGGTTTTTGATGGTCTGTAGAGGGCTAGGATGGGGACCAGGATGATCATATCCAGAAGGGTATGCCTAATTGTTGGTAATATTACCAGACTCCTCCCAGGGAACTAACAATAATTTACATTATCACCTGTGACCTTTACATGCAGATGACACACTGGGCAGCATATAAAAGGAATGATTTTCTCTTTTTATTTCACTCTCTTTCTCTGTTCCCATGTGTCCCCAGCAGGCTTCTCTTTCTGTCCTCCTTTCTGTTCTCTCCCTCTCCTTATCTCTTCCCTTATGGCTGTCTGCCTCTACTCCTTTTCCAGGTCCCCACTCCCTCCTCTTCCCCCAAATAAACCTCCCTTACACCAGGGCTGTCATATGGCATGATTTCTCAGGGGGACACCTTGGCATGGGCCTACCAGGGACCCCCTCATCCCCACCTGACACTGCATAGTATTTCATAACACTAATGATCTGCTCTGATTTTGTTTTGTTACAAACAAGGGCTTGAACCTTGGCCTAGAAAGGGTGACTGTGTTGGCCCAGACCCTATAGCTTGTTAGCAGCAGGACTGGGAGGAGCATGGTCCCTCTTATGACCTCTTCTGCCTGACAGTGCCTTTCTACCTCAGCGGTCATTTCTGTAAGGAGTTAGGCACCTTCTTCTAGATCCTTGCTTTTTCTTTTCCTCTTCCTCCTTTCTCATTTTTCTGTTTTTTTTCTTTCTACGTTCCTGCTTATCTTTCTCTTTGTCTTCCCTGCCCCACCACACCCTCTTCCCAAGGACTGGTGGCTACATCTATTCAGTGGCTATGATAGACAATGGGAGTTCCCTGGGGGTCAAGAAGTTTTGCTCTCTTTATAAAGACTGAAGTCAGGCCTGTGGCAGATAGGGTGTGTTTCTTCTTTTAGCTTGTCTGCAACAGTGGCTGTGGAAATTCCTGCCAAGTGGAGCGATGAAGAGAGAGGGGGCAGGCACTACCAAGAAGTGAATAGGCAGAGAACGTAGTTGGGATAGCAAGTCACAGATTGTAGTAACTGGATGATTTAGCAGCCCATGAGACATACCACTGCTTAGCTGAGATGGGGGATCGTGTGTAAATTTCCTTGTGCATAATTTCAAGATTATACATATTCCATTGCACCTAAGCTCAGTGTTTGGAAGAAGTCAGTTGCTCTGGGCATGGTTGGTAAAAGCCTTATGGGAACATGGTGTCTTCTGGCTTTCATCTGTCAGAAGTACACAGTTCCACCTTGTGAGCTACACAATTCAGTTATCCCAAAGACAAGGACTGCCCATACACATTTTCCATTGTTCCTGCGAACAAACAGTTAGTTACCTGTGCTGGCCTCTCTCAAATGATAATGCTGAGCGGTATCATGGCTACTTTTGACTAAAATGTCTCATGCTGTTTGGTTTTATGAGCATATTCTGTAAGCTCTTCTTCTCCTATTTTTAAATCTCAGGCTCTAGCAAGTTCCTTTGTAAATGGTCACCTCTATGCCTTTTGTGTCAGTGGTGGCAGTGACAGATATTTTAGGAAGTCTGTGGTACTAGTGCTGTTACTACTTAAATGGGGATTTGTAATAGAGTCAATTCCAATATTTAGTGCATCTTCAATTACTTGAGTTACTATATGAAGTAACCAAAATCGAGGTTAGGCAATGGAAGATAATATGATGAGTGGATAAAATATTCGAAGGTAACAAGAGAGGTGATTTATGTGAAATCAAAGTCCATTTAATCCTTTTTTTCCCCTTTAAATACAATTCTGGGAATAGGACTCCTGATAGAAATAGACTAGGAAATTGCTCTTCCACTGAGCTCTAAACCTACTTATTCTTAATTGTAAAATATTTAAATATTTATCTAATGCTTGTTATGCACCAAGAAGAAAATATTGAGTATGGGAAATAAAACATTTGGGTTTGTCATTCCTAACTACCCCCTTCTGTTAGAAAGTTCTCATGTCTCAATCTTTTTGAATGACTTAATTGTATTCATGAAAATGTCTCCAATACTTTAGACATTGGTATTATTTAAATGAGGGTAGCCACATTCCCCCGTAACAGCAATGATGCTTAAACCACAGTTTCCTGACAGTAAAACAGATTGCATCTGTGCAGAAATTGCCCACATCTGTTGTGGACAGAAGATGAAATATGTAGAAAAGGGTGAAGGGAGTAAGGACCATGAACCACTTACTTTAGAATAAAACTTAAGTTCTGAAAGATTGTTCTAGAGTCAATTCCCTATATGTCAAGCACTAGGCTGTGGTGAACTCTGGGGTCTTTCAGGCCAGGGGTGACAGGAGGGTGAAGAACAGTTACAGAAACGGTACTGATGTAACACTTTTTCTTCCCAATAGTCTCTATCCCTGTCACAGCCTCCCTGCTGGAAACAAGAAGGTTCCAGAGATTATGATTCATGCCACAGGGAAAGATACAATGAGCTATGTTAGAAGCGATCTTAAGTAATGCCTCTCTTGCCATCATCCATCTTCCCGTACCAAGCTCTTTGGAGACAGTAATTAATAAGCTGTATTAAAGCTGAATTGTTCTCATTCCTCAGTCCCGCAGCCTTACTTTCCCTCCCGCATTTCTTCTTACGAATGTGAGCCATGAGAGTTCCCATGTTCAATGTCATTCAAACATGCCAGTGTCTACTGCATGGTTGCACTCTTCTCAAACTTTGCACCATAGAGTTTGGAATTTCTCTACTTGGTTCAGCTCATCATGCTCTATTCTCTGGACCTTCTCATTCTCAGAGAGTGGCCCTTGTTCCTCTTCCTCACCTCTAACCAGTATTAGAGGTTCAGGCAGTTCTGTTGTCTGTACCTTCTCTGTCATGCAGACCTCCTACTGTGGAGTCCTATGGATTCAAAAGCCATCTCAGTTCCCATGACCATGATGAGGCCTTACTCTGTCAATGATATGTCTTTGCAATCCAGATATCTGTACAAACTGTAAATTCAGAAGCTTACAGAGTCACTTCGAAATGTGTTGCATAAAGGTGCACCCGGTGACAAAAATCACTGTAGATGCCAGAATGCAGGGGCATTCAAGGAGATCAGGTATTCAAATTCTACAAGGATCCAGGTGTGTGCTTATTTTTCTATCTTGTGATTTAAAAAACATTATATGATTTATGGGGTTTGGAGACTAAAATACTTAGGATTCCTGAAAGTCTGAATTCAATCTTTAGCACTTATGCCACCCATCAAAATAAAAGCACCCTATTATCACCGACATAAAGTACAGATGATTAGAAGAATAAAGATTATTAAAAATTACCCTTAACTGTATGATCTTGAGATAACTACTGCTCCTGACAGAATGTAAGATCTACTCTATAACAATTTGCTAGATACGGTGATTATAGAATGGATAAATGACAAATATCCACATATATGTACCTATAACCTATCATATACTTTATTTATTCTTTATAATACTTGTGGTCACCTTGTAAGTTACAAATGTGTTACATTCAAGAGCTTTTCACATTGTTCTGTAAGAACATAGCTTCTCAATGAGACACTGCTGTTGGTGGTTTTAGATTCCCAGTCTAGTCCTGAAAAGTTGTCTTAACTTACAAAATGTAAGAACACTGTCTAGGATAAAATGGACAAAAGAGAATGGGAAAACCCACTTTCTAAATTTAGCTCTGCCAGCCACAAAGCCTCAGAATAGGGCAAGTCTCAGTGTTAGAACTCAGGGGGATCAAGGTGCCATTTCTCAGACTTAGAGATTTAGGTTTGGGGAGCAACCTAAGTTCAGGATATAAAAAGCTGAACACATTAGTGCTTATTTATAACCCTGTGTGCTAGGGTCAGGTAGAGATGTGCACATCCCTGGAGCTCCCTGGCTAGGCAGTAGCTGAATCAGTGAGCTCCAGTTTCAGTGAGACACTGAAATGAGGCAGGGGGTGACTGAGAAGGACACTGGCTTTCACACACACGAGCACAGACATGCACATGTGCATACATACTGACTTATAATGTAAAGACTCATAAGTCATGTCTATGTAAATTACTGGACCCAGCAGTACTTAATAATTACAAAGGGAACAACATTAGC
Organism: Rattus norvegicus; assembly: GCF_021556685.1. Taxonomy (NCBI): domain Eukaryota; kingdom Metazoa; phylum Chordata; class Mammalia; order Rodentia; family Muridae; genus Rattus; species Rattus norvegicus. The sequence continues at coordinate 94,552,197 of NC_141540.1, forward strand.
AGCTTAATACACATTCTTTTTAACTACAGAATCCTTCGTTTAACCTGTCTTTTAGGATAACTTGGATTCAAGAAGACTGTAAGTATTCAAACCAAAAGTTAGGCTATTTCATGCTCAACATTTTGCTAACCTGCTTCATTCATCACTCCTTACTAGGTCACTAATGCTAAACTCTACTGGAGCCTAGGTAATCTCTGAGTTCTCTACTGCATGCTCTGACTACTGAACCAAGGCCCAGAGCAGTGCCCTGGATCCCATGTAATCATCCAAAAAGAAGGTGGTTAGAACCAATGACAATTGCTTTTTTTTATGGACACAGACAAAATAAGGCCAAATACCCAGCATGCTTTAAAGTCAATACATATAACTCCTGCTGTGTCAGGGGTAAAAATGATAAAGCAGGGGAGGGATGATATCTCCCCTCCCCCCAGAAGTCCATGATTTAATCAGACCCCTTCTACTGGAAAGGTGGTTAAAAGTCACCACAGTAAAAAGAACCATTAACCCAGCCCAATTAATTGATGACTGAATTAAAATGCCAACACTGCAGAACTCAAGAGACCCAGAGAGATCGCCCTACTAAATACAAACAGATGGTTATGGTATCTTAAGTTTTCTTTTCTCTCTCAAAGGATGGTCATTTTTGTGATTCTGCTCCAGTCATTTTCTTTTCATTTCCTCTCCTATACTCTTCACTGAGATGACCATAAGAAATATGTAAACCTATAAGAAACCACAGCATCCCTGTGTCCATTAAATTCACAAATTAGCTTGGAATCTGGGCCTCGCCCTAGGGGGCACCTGCTATCAAGATGGGGGGTCTTGCTTCCTATGCCCAGTTCGAAATGGTCAGTCTAAAGGGCCTGACTGACCAGACTCTCCCTCTGGAAGTGTGTTACTGGTGGAGACTGTTAACAGATGTCATGACCTTGAAAATACACAGCAAGTTAAATGATATTCTTCTCACAGCGTTCAAAGCCATATTGAGCACTGATCCCTTTTTATTATGTACAAAGCCGTTTTTAAACGGAATGCTTTCCCGTGACCTTGCTCACCATTCAGGTGAGCGTTCCACTGCAGGTTGCTTTATTCAGGCACGAGGGATTATTCCTTGCTACAGCAGACAGAAATAGCCTAACAACCCAGACAAGAGAGCTGTTAGAGACACCGGTGGTTCCATATACTGGTGTCAAGCACACACCAAGAGCTTTAACCTTTTTCTCTGTCCATTGAAAAAACATGAGCACTAGTGATGGAGGAAATAAAAGAAGGTGAGTTTGTCCCAGGAGCCGAAATGTTCTGGGCCATTCCCAATCTGCAAACTTAAAAGGGAATTTCAGCGGATCAGGAAATGGGCTGAAGTTCACTCATTTCATCCCCATCTCCTGGGACCATTACCATCCTCTTTATCTGTGACATGAAAGATTAGCCTGTGCTTTCATTATAAACCATTTTCCCCATCTGGATTTTTGAAGCTCTTATCTTTGGCTTGCCACATCTTACATCAGGTCTCCTGCTACACTAGCAAATGGAATGGTAGACTATATTTTTGTAGTTCATTCATGTGCTTTCTTTCACAAATAGAATATGTGCTGGGCACCATGCTGAATACTCTGTCCTAATAGATTGAACTTATTTTGCTTAAGAATATTGAAGAGCCTTTCATTTGCCTGTATTATCCAGAGTCTGTGCAGCCTCATAGACATATAAATGATACATTCCTCATATAATTTCCAAATGGAAGCCATATTGAGAATGGCAGCAAGAAAATGAACAAATAAACTACTCTTCAAGATGCTTTTTCATAATTGGCAGGCCTGTTTGAATATCTCACCTCTCTCATTTCATTCTATGTCAAAGAAGTGAGAAAGCTGTAGCTGACATCACAAGGTTGTATTTACAATGATGGTGACGATGACACATGTATGTGGCCAAGGAGCAGCACTGAGACATGAGGTAAAATAAGAAGACCTCTTTCTGACTCAAAGGAAAAACAAGTCCATCTGCCACAATCCTGCACATTTAGACCCAAACACAAGGACTACGAATTCTCATTTTAGATTCAGTCTGTGGAAGCTGGCTAACTGCTTTTTAAATTCTGAGCAGATTAGAAATAGAAAATTAGTATACATCAATGCTTACAGAAAAATGACAGCTGTCAGCCACATAGGCAGTGTGGGAGGGAAAATCAAAACCATGGAACAAAGACGCAGGTCTACAAAGCTACGGCAGCCTAGGGATGCAGGTTTAAGCTAAAATATAGCTTAAGGTATTATGATTGTTACATCTGGCTTTCTACAGTCATCGTCCAAAAGCTCACATTTAACAGGCCAAGGAGGTTAGCAGTATGTTTTAGAAAGACTCTGGAGAGTGCTGGAAAGTGAGAATGAATGTTTATGCAGATGAAATTTTGCCTTCCAGGCATATCATAGTATCTTGAGATACTTTTGGTCATTTTAACTAGTGACAGTGGTACTGAGCAATTCAGTGGCCATTCATGGAAGTCAGAAATACTGTGTCAGGTCTTACAGTGTACAAAAGAATTCCTCGAACTATAACATCTGAAAGTACCACAACCCAAGTAGAAATGGACCAAGGTGGAGAAACCCCGGTTTATCAGAATACCATTTGATAATTTGACAAGTTCCCTCTGTGTGCCTCTCTGCATTGAGAAGGAAAGCAAAGCACGCTTGCTTCTCTTCTGTCAGGCACTTTCTCTCTGCTGAGGCTCCTTTGATAACATTTGATTTTCACAATAACATTACAGCTGCGAAGGAGAACACAGTCTCTACTTTAAAGATGAGGGCTAAATGACCGAAGCGCTAAGCAACACTTTTAACGATGAATAGATACTCCGAGTCCCCTTTCAGTGCCCATTCCCCAAAACTATACTTGAAATCTATTGACTTTTAGGCCAAGAACAAAGAACTGAAGCAGTATCAGTTGTTAAGGTATATCTAGTTAAATCTGAATAAATTAAACTGGAGACATTGGTTTAGGTGCAGAAATTATTTTGTTCATTGTTTCATACCGGCTCCAAAGAGCTTCTGAGCACCTAGCCTGTATCTCCTGGTATTCTACGTGCTGGTACGTGTGGTGAACAAGCAGCATCTTGTCTCAGAAGGCTTGTGCATCAGAAATACCTCCGCACTATGGTACCAAACCTGTTGTAGGTTGTATTCTTCTCCAATCCAAAAAATGTCACAAACGTCCCAGCTTGCGTTTGTACCCCCTAGACTCTATTTTCATGCATGACTTCTTTCTTTGTGTGTATTTGTGTGTTGCACACATGTGAATATGTGAGTGTCTATCTGGAGGCCAGAGGAGGGTATCATGCATCTTCTCCTATCATTCTCTGGCTTGTTGCTTTGAGATCTAGTCTCTCACTGAACTGGAAGCCTGGGCTGGATGGCTGGCTAGCCCTCTTTTTGGATCAGCCTATCTTCCCTACCAGTGCTGGCTGGGGTTGCAGACAAGTGCTGAAATGCCATGGTAAGAATTTATGTGGATCTCAGGCTCCCATAAAGGCAGAGCAAGTGCTTGTACCCATAGAGGCATCGTCTTCCCAGCCCCTGTACAGCTGATCTCTAAGCAAATGATGTCTGTGTGATTTGTATATTAACCGTTGTTTCTGCCCCTCGATGTATTTCCTCTATATCTTTCCATCACCCAGAAAATTTGTTCTCAACTGTGAAGATTCACAATGCAAGAGCTAGTAGCTTTATGGTCTGAGATTTTTAAAAAAAAACCTTTTATTTATTTATTTATTTATTTATTTATTTATTTATTTATTTATTTATTTATTTATGTCTTTGTACATGTGCACACGTATGCAGGCATGTATGTGCACACACCAAGTTTGTGTGTAGAAGTCAGACGCCAATTTGCAAGGGTCAGTTGCTTCTACCACATGGATCTTGGGGATTGAACTCAGATCAACAGGCTTGACAGTGAGCCCCCTATGTGCCAAGCCATCTTCTGTCTCCTGTCTAGGCCCTTACATTAGTTTATAGGCATCAATATTCTAGCTATAGTTACAGAGCATACTTATTAATAGAATATTAAAACTGGTTGCTTAGGTGACTGTCTTCCACCATTAGGCCTATGATCTTGAAGCCTCTTGTGCTGGGATCTCCCTTTGTCCATTCTAGTTCCAGTCTCCACTGTCTGAACCTGGCTCTATGTGCTAATTGGCAGCCTGGGCAGGATTTATGAATGAGAAATCCTAGCAAGCATTTCCAGAAAGCAGAAGGGAAGTGATATCATCCCCTTTAGGGGGGCCTTCTCTGCTGTCCCCATTGTGATGTAATTGCCCTTCCCCTTTGTTTATTTAGGCCACCATGGTCCCAGATTCCTGCTACCACTTTCCCTTAGCTTCTGTACCATCTCCTGGCCATCTCCTAAACGCAGCCCAAATATTAGCAATATGCCCCCGTTTCCAATATCCTCAAATTACAGAATTGAACCATGTTTTCATTTTCCTCTTGGGATAGTCTTACTTCATGCAGCGTTCCAGGGTCTGACGAAGGGCCTCTTGGCCCAAGAGAATGCTAAGTAAGTGATTGTTAAAAGTGTGAATGAATGAATGAATACAGTTGTTACAATCAAACTATAATCAGTTTTTGAGTTTTCGTGGGTGTCAAAGTTCCGGGCATCAAAGGCTTCGGTTTCCTCAGAAGCACAGAATTGCTTTGTGAACTCGGCTAGACACAGTGCTACTTATTAGCATGACTGTTCTTTGTCATCCTCACCTTCCCAGTCAACAGAAGAAGGTGATGCCTGGACTGTCCCCCAGAGCATCCACCAGTCCTTCTTTTGAATTCTTCATCACTAACCTCAAACACAAACAGAATCAAAGTCCGACTCTTCTGTCCTAGGCAAGCCCCGGTCAGAAAACTCCACCTCTGAGGATACATATAATGACCGCTGGCTAGACAAGAAAGGAGAAAAAGAAATTCAATGAAACTCACATTTCAGTATGAGTTCCCAATCAAAGTGAGTGTGACAAGTGAAAAAGCACCCGGGCCTCGGAGCCCTTCTTTTGGTTCCTACGTGGTAGCTGCGTCTCCTTAGGTTGGCAAATGCCTGCTGTTAATGTGAAATTGGTTTCAACTTGATTTGTCAACCCAGAAAACCCTTTCTTATTTTTTCAGTAGCTATTACTGTCCCCAGTTAGCACTTTTGTGTGTTGTCAGTTACTGCAGAGTTAACAGTCATCATAACTACTGCCAATTTGTGAAGCTTTTGCAGTAGGTGACAGGTCCTACATTGGGTGGGCACCTTTTGAAGTTTATCTATATGAGAATACTATGAAGTAGGCGGTAGCCCTGTCCCTTTGCATAGGGGAGAGCTGAATTTTGTAAAGGTTAGTAAGGTTTTTGCTGTTATTGTTGCTGCTGTTGCTGGTTTTTGGTTTTACTTTTTGTTTCTTTTTTGAGGCTCAGAAGTCTCAGGGTACAGCTACCTTTCTTCTGGTCAACAGCCACTGGCCTTCAGCATCTGAGACAGACACAGTGAACAGAGGAATACCTGCGTTTTCAGTCTATTGTAGACCAGCTCATTGGTGCAGAAATATTTGATTTTTTTTTAATTAGGCTTCCTTGGCTTCACTTCTTGCTGCAAGTGGGGTGGAGGCTGGGGCATGCCAAGGAGAAAGGCAAAGAGGAAAAGAACGGAAGAACAGCAACTGCACAACACTTCAAAGGTCAAGTGGTTTCTGCTTGGCAATGAAACAACATTTATATGTGTGCTAAGTCTAGGCAGCTTCTCCCACTAAGAGAGAAAGAAAGCTCAAGGCCCACGCTAACTTGGACGTGCCTTTAAATGTTACCCAGCACCTAATATATTACAGAGAAAGTACAACGAGAACAGATGGGGAACATAAAGCAGATGCAGAGCTGAAGTCTAAATAGAGATGAACAATTCTTCAGTTAACAATAAGAAAAGGAGATGGCGGTGTTGACGACATGGAAAAGGAGTCATTTACAAGGGAGACAAGAGACTGGCAAAGTCACCCATGAACGCCCCAGGGATGCATTCTGGCTACATGGAATTATATTTATTCATGTTTTTCTGGGACTAAAAAGTGGCATAACCGGGTCTTCTCAGATGGAAAGCTCCAAGAAATCAGGAACCATTATGGCGGCAGCATACTGGAACGCATACTACTCAAGGAAGGCCTTCTAGAACAGAGCCTGGCTACTGCATTTCCTATCCTGGAAGGAGGTGTTTTGATATTTTAAGCCCATCAGACATGGCAAATGTGTCATTTCCTGTGACAAATTCACTTCATTTTTTCACTTCTATTTTTATAACTAAAACTTGTTTTGTGGATATTTTCAGTCATAAGAAATAAGGTAGAATAGTGCTGATTTTACAGATTCCTTCACCTAGGTTCCATGTGTGTTTATTAACATCTACTTATTTCCTGTTCTTTTTCTTGCTATCTAAATTCAATCATGTTTAAGTTTTCTTTACTTAGAGTCCCCACTTTAAAAAAAAAACAACAAAAAAAAATCATGCCTTCTCCTGGTAACTAGTGGTTAAAAAATAAAATTAAATTTAAAAAAGGCTGTAAAGTTCTTAGTATGGAAGCCTGCAAAAGCCAAGCATGAGATAAACGTGGGTTATAATAAGTTTTTAAAAATTAAGATTTATTTTGTAAATGATTTTGTGTCGATGAGCGTGAGCCTGCATGTGTATAATGTGTACCATGCACAGGTGGGCGTTCCCAGGAGCCAGAAGAGCGTTTAACATACTCTGGATTATAGTTACGAACAACTGTGGGTTATCATGGAAACCCAAGTCCTTTGCAAGAGCAGCAAGGGTGGAATGGCTGAGTCTTCTCTCCAATCCCCCAAATCATAATTTTTATGCATGGACACATGAAAACACAACAGAAGATATGAGATGATGGAACTGTGATTGTCAGTTTGAGAGGAACAAAGCGGAAATTGGGAAAATCAGTTTTTTCTCTTCCTCTCTCCCTCCCTTCCTCCTCTCTTTTTCTCTTAGTCTTCCTTCCTTCTTCCCTTCCTCCCCCCCCCCCCACAAAGAATTCCAGCATTGTCTTAACTACCAGGTATCAAGGGATGTGAAGCTCTACTGACACACATTTTCCTAGAAGCAGATAACAGAGCACTACTTAAACACACACACATTCATCATGGAAAAATAATCCATCAGAGAACCAACCCTTATGTTTACAGCTGGTTTTTAGTCACAGTATTTCTTAGAAAGATGGGGGTGGGGAGAGTCCAGGAAATAACAAAGAAGTCACTATTGCTAACTTCTAAAAGTTAAACCTTCACAGGGAAGACAGATATTACAAAGAAACTCCAGTGAACATAGAGTCTCCACTGTGTGTGAAAACTCAAAGTGAGAATGTTATACGTAGATCCTACATTTCTAGCATAGCCTGAATCTGCATCATGGTGCATACTCAATACAAGCTACAGTGGACATGGTGACACTGAAGGCAGTTGGGTTTGGCTGTGAGGCAACAGAGATGGAAACAGTTTTCAGTACAGTTGCTGACATGGACCACATAGACAGTCTCAGAAAGTTACCACAAGCTTTAATGACACCTACCCCCACCCTTCTTACTATGAGGAAATAGTTTTAATTATGTAATTAATAATGGGGACTTCCTTTACTCTGTAAGAGGCATCACATAGTCCACTACCATTCAAATAGTTATACTCTGTTGTTTCTAAACTCGTTTCAATTTTATGACTAGCTCTAAATTCAAGTCTCAGGCAGACTTTTAAGGAACAACTGCAGAAGTCAACAGGATCTTCTAGTTAGCACTCTATGCATATGGCAAATGGCTTCTGAGTAGCCACCCCCAGTGGCTCATTCATTCCTACCAGCACCTTTACACCATCAGAGGTTGTCTACATAATATAGTCACACACTCAGCCCCCTGACTCGTCTCCTTCCCAGTTCCACTGAAAGTTATTCTTCAACATCTGTACAGTTTTTTTTTAAACAAACAGCATGCATGTAGGCTGCCCTTTAATGACACAAGCAGTCATGCATTGGAGTATGCATTTGTTCTAAAGGTAAAAAGGCAAGCTTCAACAACAACCACAACAGCAACAACATCAACGACAATAACAACAACACACACAGAAAACATTTCACAAGATCCATCACAACATCATGCTGGTTTTTGCCTACAGCTGATGAAGATAAGCCCTGGAATGAAGCATAGCAGTGCTGACATACAGGGGTGGAGTAAGGGAAGGTGGAAGGACGAGCGAGGAAAGAAGATAGCAGAAGTGCTGGAGCAAAAACTGGAGTGTCTGGGAGCTGACTCAGCATCTGCTCCATCTCATGCCCCTTCCCAGGAGCGAGGGACACCAAAAATGACATTTCCCTCAATTGGAGAACTGACGGAGAGAGCAAGGAACTATTATCATGCATCTGCCGGGATGGCAAGCTGACGTCAAGGCGTGACTGTCCTTTGTAGAAAGGAAGGAGCCATGGAGAAAGTAAATTAATTCAGAAGGTAACTTCCTGTGACCTCTGCATGATTGCTCCCCACACTGCCACTGTGAGTTCTAATAGCCTAAAAGGGCAAGGCTCAGTGATGCCGCTCAGTTACTTGCAATGGTGATTACCTGAGGGAGTGAAACAGCACAGCGTGGGGGCATTTTCATAATGAGAACATCCTGAATCCAGTTATCCAGGCACTATCATCACCACTAAGCTTGGTAAGTATTCCCAACTCTCCTCAGAACCTGTACATCTTCAAAACATCCACAACTGTCTAATTGATTAGAACTTGGCCAGACAGCTCCAGGTGGCTAATTGGTAAAGCAATAGCTCAAAGAGTATTCGTCTTTAATTATGGGCATTTGACATCTTTATGTAGGTTTTATGTGATATTAAATGCATTTTCACTAGACATCCATTGAAGCCATATGGCAGCCTCGAATATGTAGAACAAATTTGGCACAATGAAGCATTCTTTCTTTTTTTTTAATATAGAGTGATAAGATGTACTGTTAAGGACAGGTTTTTTACATGTTGTGGCTGGAAATTCAGGAGTCTAAGTAGTAAAGACATTCTTTACGGATTGCTGAAGGCTGAATAGAGGTGAATAAAGAGACAGAATCCAAAGGATCAAATGGGAAGATATCCAGAGCTAGCTCTTATTGGAAAAGAACCCTTCAAAGCATAAAATACATCAGAACATTTTCTGTTTATCCTTGATTCAACCCAATAAATCAGTTGGAACCCAAAGTTTTATCTTTTTATCCATTTATTACTTCATTCATCATTATTTAGAATTGATTTAAATAAATGATATAAGACTCCCAAAAGGCTCAAGAATACTTCAGTGGTGCATGAATGGGCAGCAGAGAGTCTTTGATCCAAGTATACATACATTTTACACACAGAAAATTCTCTGAAGATAAAGTCTACAGCCTTGCATGACAATAAGAAATTCATAGCTGAAAAAAAGTGTTAACAGTCTCACGTTGTATCTAAGACTGTAAGCCATCTTGTAGTATAAGGACCTAGAGGACCTGATACAAATTCTCACCTGTGAAAATGACTACTAACAGACAGACAACTGTGGATCGGGTGAGTAAGAGCCATGGTACAGTGTTGGTGAGAATGTAGCAGTGTACCTATAATAGAAAATAATGTGGAATTCTGTAAAAATTAAAAATACAAATACCATATGACAGGTAGTTTCACTTGTGGGCACATATCCACATTTCTGGTTATGAAATCAGAGAGCCCTTTCATGCCCATTGCTGCCTTTCCAACAGTCAAGATACTTAGGTGTCCATCAAGGGGTGAACAGATAAAGAAGGGGTACTATGTTCATGCAAGAGAATGTTACATTAGGAAAGAAGAAAACAAGATGAATCTGGAAGATAGAATATTAAAGGAATGAAGATAGGCAAAGGAAGATAAATACTGCATGATTACCGTCACATCTGGAATCTAAATCCTATGAATATCAAAGTAGTTTTGAGAGGTCAGAGGAGGGTACAGGAGTTAGAAGATACGTGCCAAATGGTATGAATTTCAAATAGATGGAACTAAGAAGTTAAAGATCTAATGTGTGGTGACTGTAGTTTATAAAATCTATTTGAAACTTGAAGTATTCTCTAACTATTCACTTGTAAGTTGATACATCAATTAATTTAGCCATTTCACAATGTACAAACATAACCAAAATGGTATATACCACAAATCTGTATTTCAAAACTAAAAGAATTGAAAACAAGAAATCAGAGAGTCTTATGTTTAGGAACATAAAATATCAAAAAATATAAGCCACT